>NC_089762.1:31038390-31338390 GCF_040412425.1 Macrobrachium rosenbergii | reverse complement strand
CATACTAATGTATATCTACCCCTACTCATCCTTAAGCTGCTTTTGCTACTGCCCCTCTCCTCTGTGTTCATTCTTGCACATAAGACTGATAATGATGCTCCATGAAGTATCTTTTGCTTTGTGCCCTACCTAATCTCTCTCTTCTCTTCGCCTTGGCACATGGTTAATTTCTACAGACTTATGTGAACAACAAAAAATCTGAATAAAACATTTTCAGTAAATATTCACTCATTCTAAAAATTCCCTATAAACATATTCATATCTTACAATTATAAAGTTATAAATTAATATCCATGTAAACTGAGCAGAGTTGGTAAAAACTGACTGTAGATTGTGTTTGTTTCACAGCAAACTCATTCTTATAACTAGCCCAAGTGGAGATTGCAGAATTGTCACAGGCACCTTAAGGTAACATCCTGTTTAGAATAGAAAAAGAAAACTTCTTTCAGTTGTAGCACAGCACTTGGGAGACCATCGAGGTACTCTTCAATGACCCCCTATGTTTACCTGAAAAACTGCTGAAGGAAATGAAGTTAGTTTGAAGGATGAAAGACTTTTTTCTTACACTAGAGAACTTTTTCAACAAATGGAAGGAGTGGCAGGAGGATCACCTCTTGGAGTTCTCCTTGCTAAAGTGTACATAGCCACTATAGAAGACAGGAAAATTATCGGCTACCAGAAGCAAAGAACCAATGCCAGATAGGTGGTAGACATCTTTGTATGCCATCATAGCGGTGGAAAAACTAAAGAAGCTCACTGATGCCCTAAAAATTGGCTCAGTTTTCAAATTTACTACAGGAGCCAGTAAGAACAAGACCCTTACTTTTCTTGACATCCTCATTAGGTTAAAAACAATCCAGTACATCATCAGTTTTTACTAAAATTACAAACATTATTCGCTGGCTTAACACAAATGGAAATTCCCAGACTTGTACTTGACGTGCTTCATTGGCACCTATGTCAGACAGGCCTACTGAAGTACCTGGATAGCTGTCCAAACAGTACTGAAATGTGTTAGACAAATGTTGACAAACAGCTGATACCCCCATAAAGGACATGATAAGAAAATGGAGGAATTCGACACTTATACCTAGAACACCAGAAAACAGCAAAGTGTAACTATGTACAGTACTGTATCACATAGCTGATTATAGGACATCCCACAACAAAAAGCAACTGTTCACATAGCTAATTACAGGACAGCCCACAACAAAAAGCAACTGCCTTACAAAGGATCGCCACCTATAAACACTGAAGCACCCTATGAGAGTTTTGCTGAAAATTTTCAGCTGCCTTCTTAATGAGAAACAGAACCACCCCAAGGAATCAAAGACCAGCATGGTTTACAAGAGTGAATGTAGAAAGAGGCTTGCAAGCCCTTCAATATAAACTACGTTGACCACATGATGCCATCATTAGGTCCTTCAAGTTAGTGACAACTACAGGGCCAAACACCATCTCTAATAAGGCCATTTACAAGTGGTTTCTCACTAAGCACATGCAGAACAGGCTTTTGTATAGTCTCTATTGCGATGTGAATTTACATGAT
Organism: Macrobrachium rosenbergii; assembly: GCF_040412425.1. Classification (NCBI taxonomy): domain Eukaryota; kingdom Metazoa; phylum Arthropoda; class Malacostraca; order Decapoda; family Palaemonidae; genus Macrobrachium; species Macrobrachium rosenbergii. The sequence goes on along the minus strand of NC_089762.1, from coordinate 31,336,841 downwards.
AAGAATTGCCCCTAAGTGACTGTGTTGGAGATACTGAAATTATCTACAAACTGTTGGCAGCTGGTGATTGCTGTTGTGGTCAGCATCACAGTGCAACAGCCTGTGTTGAATATTTAAGTGTCCATCACTAGAGTATGTCAGCCCATGTAGAGAGAGTGATTTGTTTGTGCTAGTGTAGAAAAAATAGGACCATCTTGGATGTTTGCAGTGACATCTAAGTAAACCTTAAGTACTTGAACCAGGCATAATATTTTATATGAAATACTGAATTTGTTTATCAAAAAAAGAGATTTTCCCTTTAAAATGATCTTCAGTCTTGGCCAGGAATGATAGGTCTGGAGACAAGAGTAAATGACAGCTGGGTGTATGAGTAGTGAAATGTTGCCCTTGTCTAAGAGAGCCCAGTATGCTAATTTGAGCTCCTGATGCCAAAGCAGTCAAGAAGACTGCCTTTTGCAGCATATGAGTTATAGTTGTTTTGGGCCCAAGAATTTGAGGGGATGACAGGAGTCTTAAGAACCTTATTCAGGGACCAGGTAATGGGAGACTTGCAGGAGTTGACCTTTGCAGTGTAAAAGACTGTAGAATGGAATTAACAATTTCTGTATTAAAATCAATTCCAAAACCTTGAGGCAAGGGTTCCACTAATGCTGCCTTGTACGCTATGATTGTTGAAACAGCAAGGCACTTGACCTCAAAAGATAATAAAATGTAAAACTGCTTCAACAGATTTCAACTGGGCTCTCAGTGTGGGGGTAATCTAACCAGATTTTCTATACAGACTAGTATGTCAGATAGATGAAGTCTGTAGTTTTTGCACTAGGTACCCAGCATTGTCAGGAAACTAATCTTCACAGTAGTCTAGATTTAAAAATTCACATGTGAAGGTCATGGCTCAGAAAGGAGGATACATAGACAAATTCCCCTCCTTCTGTCTGGGATAGGAAAATGAACGGCAATGGATTCTAGTCTCTCGCCTGTTAAAGAAATAAGGAACCAATGACTGTTTGGCTAATTCAGGGCCACTAGACAAGCAGTTATGGTGAAACTAGTACAGGCAGTCCCCGGTTATCGGCGGGGTTCCGTTTCCGAGGGCGTGATGATAACCGAAAATCGCCGCTAACTGAAAATCAGCGATTTTCGAGGGTTATCGGCGCCGAAAAGCGCCGATTTTCAGTTATCGGCGCCTGTTAGGTATGTATCAGCGCCAATACCCAATTATCGGCGTCAATAAGCGGAAATCGGCGATTTTCCGCACCGAAAATTGCCGATTTTCGTCGCTAGACAAGCCCCATAAAACCGGATCGCTGTTAACCGAGCCTGCCGTTAACCGGGGACTGCCTGTAGGTTGTTTAAAGTTTTCAAAATCAGGGACAATGAAGGAAAAAGGTATATCGTCTTCCATTCGTTCCAGTCTTATAGCAACACATCCCTTGCTGTTGCCTGAATGTCCAGGTTCAGAGAACATACACTGGATGGTTCTTGCATGTGGCAAACAGGTCCACTTCTGGATGTGGAAGCAAGTTAGCAATTACTGACTTGAGAGGAGCTCAGCATGAGCCTAACCTCTTGATACAAGACATTGCAGTCATATTGTCTAAGACCATCAAAATGTATGTCCCTTTTGGAGGTTTCATATTTTGAGATATAAAGACAGCAAAAGCCCCAGGAAGCTGATGAGACACTCCATCAAAACAGGTAGCCATCTTCCCCCTTACTGACAATCCTCCCAGTGGCCTCCCCAGCCTGTCAAGGAGGCGTCTGTATGTATTATCACTCGTACGAATGATGGAGTCAGGTCGGCCTATTTGCCAGAGACCCATTCCAGGTCCACGGACAGAGTATCTTCCCAGTCTCAGATGAAGGCGATCGCAATGCCTTTTCTTGATGTGTGAGAGCCAGACTTTGTTTAAATCCTTTGGTCACAATCTCAGGATTAGATCTACCATGGACCCAAAGTGTAACAGGCCCAGACTTTGTTCCAGTTGTCATCTGGAAAAGCTGGGCTGTGCAATTACTTCTCAGATCCTTCCTTATTGTGTTCCAGCCTCAGAAAAGTCTGCTGGATGTAAGGTGGGACTTGTTCCTATTAAGAAACCTTTAGACTGTAATGTGTCGACTACCACTCTCAGCTTTCATCAGCATTCTTCTCTGGTGGCTCCCAAGATTAGCCAATCATCTAGGTAGGCCACCAGTTAAATTCCTTTATTCCTGACCTCCCATAAAATAAATAAGTACAGTATATATAAAAATTTATGCAAACAGTGTGTTTGTTCAAATCTGTTGGGTCAAGGATCACCCTTCATTCAGAGGAATCCTTGGGGAAATGGAAGAATGGTGGCAAGTAAAGCCATCTCTCTCCGTGGCTCCTTTTTAAAAGGGATCTAGTTTCTGGAAATCTACTTTAGAAGAGGGGAAAGGTGAGACCATCTCTACCCTAGCCCATTGAAAATACATTGTGTCCCCAAGGGGAGGACTTCCACTGAATGTTATGCTGTAGAAGACAACCCCAACCATGCAAGTACTACAGTGAACCCCGTATTCGGGGGGGTCCACACACACACACACACACACACACACACACACACACACACACACACACACACACACACACACATCACACACACACACCCCCGCGAATGGGTCAAATCCCCGAATGCTTAAAACCCCTCTAAAACACTTAGAACTGCCCATTTTGATAGCTTAAACACAGAAAAACCCTGTAAAAATGCTTATACCTGAATATTTTAATAGTTTTATCACAAAAAGTGCATTTATTCATGAAAATTATATGAAAATACAGTAATTAGTGAATATTTCTCAGTGAAAAATACCGCAAATTGGCGAATTTTCCACGAATGATGGCTAGATATGTTCCACAGAGAAACCCGCGAATGCGTGAGTCCGCGAACGTTGACAACGCGAATACGGGGGGTTCACTGTATTGGGCTTCACCTCTTCCCTGCCTTGTAATACACAGTCCAGGAGTTGATTTTTATTTTCCCTGGTAGGATGTCTTGTCCTCTTTGAAAGGGGTGTTGATGGTATTGTCCTTTCGTCTGTTGTTGGGTGGGTCCTTTAGTAGTGACTGGAGGCTCGTAGGACTCTGATTCACACCAAGATTTCTTAGGCTAAGGAAGTGGAAACTCTCAAGAGTAATGTTTCCCAGATTCCCCTTTTTCAAGAACAGTATATATCATGCAGTTCTGTTGTCAGGCTCGTTCAGTGAGTCATGCCACAATAGACTCTTCAAAAAGGGTCCCAACAGATGGGAAGAATTTAATATGGAGGTTACAGTAGTGTTTCCTCTCAAGCCTTTGAGGGTGAACAGTGGCCACACAGACTTGTTAACAACTCTTGAGATTTCAGGACTTTTAGAAACATTTAAGATTACAATGGTATTATTTCAAATTTTCAGGTTTACTTTCATTTCTATATTTTATTTCCTTATATATGTACACTTTTTTTATGGGGTTGTTGATACTATAACTCATGTGAGATTTTTTGTGAAACCTCTGCTTAGCTTGTGTATTGCAAAGGCAGTTTGCTTCACCTGATTGGAGGTAGTTTCAGAAGTTTCTATAAATACTTTCTTTGGTACTTTCCTACTTCAGTGCTGAATTCTTCAGAATCTGTGGTTCGAATAATATAATAATGATTTTCTCATTTTAGATTGTAAATGTTTATCTCTAACAAGAGCTGTAAGTTAGTTAGAGTTGTGGTTTTAGGTCTGCAGCCAGTTGTTTTCGTCACACTGGTATTTTCTTTTAATCTAATAGTAATATTTCAAATAATTATGTATGAAGTATGAGGTGTTAATTAACTCTTGTTTTCTTATGTATGTAGCAAGTTTCTGGATATTTTGGCCTCCCTTGTTAAATTGAGTGCTTAAACTCAAGCCACAGTGCAGTGTTATAACTTACAGTAAATGCCTCTAGCAAAATTTATGTTAATCCTAACTCTCTAGGAGAATTATGCAGCAGCACACCCCTCACTGAACAAATTTTAAGGTTGGACAAATTGAAAAGAAAATTTCAACACTGGAAAGAAAATAATATGCACTGGTTATACAAAAATTATTATAAATTTTATTCACTCACTTCACCAAGTTGCATGTACAGCTTTATACAGCAAGTAAGTGAGAAGTGCCTTGCTAGAAGGGGTTGTATGGGTACTTAAATATACCCAGCTAATTTATCAAGTTGTAGTTTATTGTTTATTACTGTATTTAGTTTTATTATATACCATAAAATAAAATTACAACTACAGCTAACATTTGTTAATATTTGTTTCTAGATACAGTTCTGTATACCCATTATACAATGAAAAAGAATGCTGATATGAAAATGAACTAGTATAATATATAAATGTTTCTGCACATAAAAACCATTAGTCTTTACATAAGGAAAATGCTTCAGCATAGCTGGACATGGCTGTTTAACTTTTTAAACAAGGTGGTTAGGTAGTTAACTACCGGGTGCCGGGTGGCAGTCTCACCCACCCGGCTGGTAAAGCATTCACTTTGCTTTTGGGCATCATGCTATGCGGAGCTGCTGTGTTACCCTCTGCCTTGCCTGCCGTTTTGCTTTGTTTCATTCTACTCTCCTGGTGGGATTGTTGCCTGTGTTGTTTTGTAATATATCTTTTGTGCTTTTTCTGTGTGTTTGTGTATTGCTGCTATTATGTAAACCCATGAATCTGTTACGCTTAAGGAGTGTAAGGCTAGTGTCATTTGCAAATGCCCTGGTACTGCCTCTAGAACCTGTACCCAGTACTGCTCCTCCCTTGATGTTGACCCTCGTATCCTCTGCACCAATTGGAGGGGGCATGACTGTAACCCAGAATCTACTTGTGACGAGTGTCGTGACTGGTCACCAGTGCAGTGGGTGAAGTACTTGCAGAGGAGGAAATACAAGAAGAGGGCCCCCAAGGTGTCGTCCAGCGGTAACATGCCCCTGACTACACCGTTGGTTGCTGATCCTTCTAGTTCCTTCCTTCCTTCTGCAGAACTCCCATGCTTTGCTGTCACTCCTATGGGAGCAATCTCCTCTTCGTTATCTTTGCTTGCTTTGTCAGGCGGGAGTCAGTATTGGGGAGCTGGTGATCAGGACGACCTCGGCTTGGTGGTCTCTGCTTGCTCAGGAGGGGAGGAATCTCCTTCAGGGTGAGAAGAGATTACCAACCCTAATCTGACTTCCCTTTCAGCTGCGGAGGAGACTAAGGATCTCTAGTAGACTTGGCTCTCTTTCTGCCTCTCAGGCATTCCCCGCGGTGCAGGGCTTGCTGTGTCATCTGAGGGCTTCTTGCGCCCCTGCTTTGCCTCCTGTGACTCATTGTGCAGTAGCAGTCACTACAGTGACTGTTACAATGACTGCGATGGCGGAGATGCCCACGAGCATCACCACACATGCCCCTCCATTGATGACTCCCTGCTGTTGTTGACTGGACATCACCACATGCCCCTGCCATACCTTCTAGTGTTGTCTCTGTCCCCCCTCCATCAGAGATCAGCTCCTCCATACCATGCTAAAGAAGGTTACAAAGAAGAAGTCGAAGAAGAGGAGCCGTAAGGTGTCATCGTCTTCATCTTCATTGTCTTTCTCCTCCTCGTCTGCCACCTCCTCCCCTTCTTCTTCCAAGGTTCACCAGTGGAGGGAGAAGAAGGTTGCTTCTCCCACCCAGAATAAGTCTTGCCATGGGTCTTCTGACAGGGTGCCTCCCTCCATGGGGGAGACACAGGGCTCTCTCGCTCGTTGTCCCCAGTCTTTGGACTCGGACTGTGTCACAGGTCTCTCTCAGACCTCGTGATTCGGGAATTTTGAGTGTGCGAGTCTCCAAGAGTACTCGCGTACCCAAAACTAGTTGTTGGAAGTCACCTCCTAGAACTAGTGTAGTGCCTATCCATACCTGAATTTCTTCGGACACTTGAGTAAAGAAGGCTACCAATGACTGTTCTGTACGTTATTGGGGAGCTTTGAGTACGCGACCCTCCGAGCAGGATCATGGCTCTCCGGGTACTCGGGTTTCTATAAAACTTCGAGTCACCTCTACCAGCACCAAAGAGTCAGATCCTCAGTCCGATGAAGGCACTACACGATAGAAGGTGGTGAAGCAAGCAGGTGCTTCTTCACCTGCCACCATTCAGGTGCTGCCGACTTGAGGGTCCGCACACTTGGAGAAACATTGTGAAGGTCCCCCACACAGTCTTCTTCTTGTCAGGAGGCCACAGCCTCAAAGAAGACTGGAGTATGTCGTGAGGACAGCCTGAGCTCACTCCTGAGAGTGTGGGATCACTCTCCCCAGGGTAGCCCGAGCTGGTGTTCACATGAACAAGCCCACTCACCTAGGGATAGCTTCCACGTATGCCAGCGTGAACCCGTTTGCTCTCCTTGGGACAGGACAAGATAGGAAAAAATACTTGCTCTCTCTTACCTGTCCCCTCAACCTCCTGGGGTTATACCGGGAGGCGTGGGTTGGACAGAAGGGACTCCGACTGGGACGCCTCTTCCCAATGCAGCCCCGCCAGAAAGGTTTACATTCTGGGTTCAGTTCTTGGATCGACCCATACGTATGCCCAAGTTGTTGAGAGGGGAGCAGGTAGTTCTGCTGAGGTTATCCCTCCTGCAGGGGGAGTTGATCGGGGGGACCATGTTCTGGAAGGACCCGAGGGTGCTCTTCCTCAGGATTTGGACTCTCCTGAGATACAGAAAACCTTTTTAGAGATCATTAAGCTGATCTGTCAGCACAACGATCTCAGGAAAGGGACCACTGTCATGCCCCTGGACTGTCCGTTGCACCTCAAATCCTTTTGGGGACCCAGGAAGGAACCCAAGGCATCAGTAGGCTTGCCTTGGTCCATGCTTTCCGGAGGGGTCTTAGAGCAAGTGAACTCTCTTATCTCTGGGAAGGAGAGAGCACTTCTCGCTAACCACTCAAACAAGCTTCTTCCCTCTCCTCTGCCTCAACAGAAGTAGTACTACTTGCCCTCGGAGGAGCCTTTGCCGACGAAACAGGTTGACCCAGACTTGGTTCATTTAGGTCTGGGTCTATTGCTGCAGCATCTTACTGCTGGGAGCATCACTCTCACGCAGCAAGAGGCAGCAAACCTGAAAGCCACTACCATGGCAGCCTTTCCAGGCAGTCTCCTGGTTGGACTTGTGGTCAGTCACAGTGTCCAAGGTTGCCTCCTCCTCAGGATTTGTTGTCCCAGGGGAGGATTCCACCTTCATGAGACTGTGCCAATCGGGAAGTAGGGCGATCACCTACCTGGCCCACCAGATGACAAACCAGTGGGGAAACTTGGTCTTACTGAGAAGGGATGCCGTCCTGAACCGTATTTCCAAGTTCATGGCCAGAATCAGCTCTGGCTCTGAGGAATGGACCGTTGCTGGGATCTGCCTCTCTCTTTCCCAGAGAGCAGGTAGACGCTGCTGTGAGCAAGGGTCAGATCGAGTACAATGACCGTCTTGTCCACCAGGCAGTGGCCAAGACTGCCAAGTTTCCATGTGCCCCTGCGGCCTGACCTTCAGGTCAGGCTAGCACTTCCTCCACGGGCCCCAAGAAGACCCAGGCTTCGAAGGGTATCTGGAATTCCCAGACTTCTCTCCAACCAAGGAAGGAGTGCAGTCGTGCCCCTTTCAACCTCCCTTCCAGTCTGGAAAGTGGGGTAAGGGTAAGAAGAAGAGAGTAGGATGCTAGGGTTGGCATTCCCCTCCACATGCTGCCATTGGTGGGGTGTGCCTATTGAGCCATTGGGCAACATGGCAGAGATACGGAGCCGAGATGTGGGTAGTAGATGTCCTTCAGGAGGGCTTTCTACTCCCCTCTCAGTTTCGATCACCCCCCACCAACAACCCAGTCCATCTCCATTCATACGTAACTGGCTCACCCAAGGACCTCGCCCTCAAGGAGGAGGTTCAAGTGATGCTGAAGAAAGGCACTGTGGAAGTCATTATAGAATCTTTCTCAAAGAGAAAGCAACAGGGGTTGAAGGCTGGCCATAGGTCTCTCTCCCTTGAACCGATTCATTCACCAGACTCTGTTCATGATGGAAACGACACTGTCCTTCCTGGCAACCATCAGGGAGTACGACTTTGTGCTTAGTGTGGACCTGAAGGATGGGTATTTTCAAATACCCATTCATCCGTCCACTCACAAGTATCTACGCTTTATCCTTGGGGATGGTATACCAGTTCAGGGCACTTTGTTTTGGGCTCTCGGCTGCTCCCCAAGTGTTCACACAAGTGTTCACCCTTGTGTCAGCTTAGTCCCATTTGCACGGGATACGTCTCCTGAGGTATCTTGACAATTGGCTAGTCCTGGCAAGCTCTTGGTCGCAGTTGCCAGGACAGGGATTGCTCTCTCGAGTTTTGCTGCAACTTTTGGGGTGTGGTAAATATCAAAGTTTGATCTCATTCCCAAGCAGAGGATAAAGTACTTAGCCATGCTGATAGATATGGCAGTAACAAGAGTCTTCCCCTCGGACTCACGTATCAGCAAGCTTAGGCAGACAGCGCAGTAGTTCCTGTCATGGTAGGAGCAACCAGCTCGGCAGTGGCTAGTCATTCTTGGACACCTGTTATCCTGGGGAAGCTGGTCCCCCATGGGTGGCTTCACCTTTGTTCTCTTCAGTGGAGGGTGAAGGAGTTCTGGTCTCTGGCATGGGACCCTCCATCCCTTCCCATTCCTCCTTGGAGGAAGTGAGACAGGACTTAGCCTGGTGGCTGGGCAACAGGAACAGCATAATAGGAGTGCCTCTACACGCTCCCCCTCCTGAGATGCTTCTGTTCTCAGATGCTTAGACCAAGGGATGGGGTGTACACCTTGAGGAGTTGCTGATCTTAGGTTTATGGAGCCGAAACAACAGACACCTTCAAATCAGTATCCTGGAACTCAAGGCAACCTTCCTGGCTCTCCAAGAGTTTCAGGATTGAGTGATGGGACACTGGGTGGTGTTGATGAACGACATTACCACAGTAGTGGCATAAGTCAACAAGCAAGGAGGCCTAGTGTCTCGTTCACTTCACTTGTCGATGATGCAGGTGCACAAGTGGATGGTAGCACACTCAGTAGAGCTGTCAGCCAGATACATTTCAGGTAAGAGGAATGTAGTGGCAGACAAGCTCAGTCACCAGGGTCAAGTGGTAGGGACAGAATGGTCCCTTCACACAGACATCACGGAAAGACTCTTCAGCATATGGGGTCTTCCTTCCATCGACCTGTTCGACACTTAGCACAACAGGAAGCTGCAAGTGTTTTGCTCCATTGTTTCAGACCCATGGGCTGTAGCAGAGGACGCCTTACAACACCCATGGAACAACCTGAACGCTTACGCCTTACCTCCATTTTGTCTGATTCAGCTGGTAATCAACAGGGCAATGATCACCCCAAATCTCATAATGATCCTGGTGGCTCTCAAGTGGCCACTTGCTGTTTGGTATCCAGACCTGCTAGCTCTACTTTCTGAGGCATTGAGAGTTTCCCTCCTGGCACAACCTTCTAGCTCAACCACATGTAGAACGGTACCACCAGTCACTGGAGTCCCTTTCACTTCATGGCTGGAACTATCCAGCATCTCTTGCAAGTGAGAGGGTTTTCTCGCCATGGCTGGAGCTATCCAGCATCTCTTGCAAGTGAGAGGGTTTTCTCGCCGCACAAAGAGAGATGTCTGGACACCTGCGACATTCCTCTGCAGCTGTTTACCAGGGGAAGTGGGCCATCTTGTGTGGTTGGTCTCTCGGAGCTGCTATTTGTCTTTCTTCACTGAGAGAAGCTCCTCTCTGTATCAGCTGTTAGGGCTATAGGGCTAAGGGTGTAGATATCTCCTCTTCGCTGGAGATTTCTCTGCTGATGAAGAACTTCAAAAGGTCTTGCCCTCCCTGGGAACTCAGGCCCCCTGAGTGGGATGTGACTCTTGTTTTGAGGAACCTGACTCTTGCGTTGTACGAGCCTCTGTGAGAGTCATCAGACAGGGATCTGACTCTTAAAACTGTCTTATTGCTAGCCCTGGCATCGGCGAATAGAGTGGGTGAACTTCATGGTCTTTCCCTCATTGTGAAACACTCAAGGAGATGGGGATCAGTTACGCTCGATTTCATCCCAGACTTCGTAGCAAAGAATCAGAATCTGTCGGTCCCTGATGCCTGATTCAAGTCCTTTATGATTCCCCCTCTATAGGACTTTGTTGCTAATGATCCAGACAAGATGCTACTGTGTCCTATTAGAGTGCTGCAGTACTATCTAAAGAAGACTTGGCATCTCAGGCATGAGTATCAACGACTCTTTGTTATTACTGGCTTGACCAAGAAAGAGGTGTCCAAGAACACCATCTCTTTCTGGCTTCATAAGGTTATCAAACAGGCGTACTCCCCTTCGAGCGAGGAGAATCCTAGTGCATTCCAGGTGAGAGCCTATGAAGTCAGGGGCATTACTCCATCCCTTGCATTCAAAAAGAATCTGTTGGTTCCTCAGGTACTGAAGGTAGGGGTATGGTTGTGCCAGCCACCTTCACCTCCTTCTACCTTCGGGATGTTGCCCACAAGTCCTTGGGTCCTGTGGTGGCTGGTAAACAAGTTTGTAGCTTACCCAGCTCCTCTTAAGAGGACAGGTAGCATCTCGCCAAAAGTATTCGGTTGTGAAAGAGAGAATATGTGTGAGTAACTGGACTCCCCTCTTTTTTCCTTCATACTTCCTCTCCCTTTGGATAGAGGGTAGGTCAGGCCATCACTTGCTGGAATTGGCGTCGATGCAGATAATTTTCATGTCAAGTTCGCATTCTATTTTCTATAATTTTAGTTAGTTACAAGCAATCCTGACCCTCTCTCTCACAAGGGGAGAGAGGGCCTGACAAAAAGAAACCCATTGCTTGTACATTGCTTTATTGTCTCCTACACCTAAAGATTCATCCTAGCCCTTTTTCGAATAATGTTGCTTTACAGTGTACTCATTCATTCGAAAAGGCCCAGATGCCTCTCAGCTTAACATGCAGTTCCCACACTCCATTCAGCATGTCATAGGCAAGGGGTCTCTTCCTTGATCCAAATGACCAGGAAGAAGACCCAGGTAAGTTGAACTACCAGTCTGTTCAAAAGCTTACTCAGACTCCTCCCACCAAGAAGTAAAGACCAATGGTTTGTATATGTGTAGGAACAAATAACAAAATTTTTAAGTAATTTGTATTTTTCCTAACTACAATATATAAACCTGAGGTCTTTACAGTTATATGACCACCTCATGCCACCTCTCAGTCTGACTCCTGGGCTGAAAGGCAAAGTGAATGCTTACCAGCCAGGTGGGTGAGACTCCCACCCAGTGCCCAGTAGTTAACTACCTAACCCCCTTGTTTAAAAAGTCAAATGGCCATGTCCAGCTACACTGAAGCATGCTTCTTATGTAAAGACCTTAGGTTTGTATAGTTAGGAAAAATACAAAATTACTTAAAAAATTTGTCATGTTATATTGTAAAGAATTATTGATGAAATGAAAAATAGTCAACATTCCATGAGTAATTCTTGTGTTATATACATAAAAATATATAACTTTTCCTGCTCTCATGCACTTTGTAAACTTACAAATCTCTCTCTCTCTCTCTCTCTCTCTCTCTCTCTCTCTCTCTCTCTCTCTCTCTCTCTCTCTCTCTCTCTCTCTCTCTCAGGGTTTGAGTACAGAGTAATACAAATAGATTTTAGTGCTGCTTACGATTTAGTAAATCACAAGGCACTTATTAATAAACTTCAAAACCTTGGAGTGGGTGGATAAGTACAGGCAGTCTCTGGTTATTGGGGATCCAGTTTTACGGCCTTTATCTAGCAATGAAAATCGGCGATTTTTGGCACCGATAATCGGGTATTGATGCCGATACATACCAAACAGAGGTGCCAGTCTCTGGTAATTTGTGCCAAAAATCGCTGATTTTTTGGTTATCGGTGATTTTCGCTTATCGTCATGCCGTTGGAACAGAACCTCCTGCTGATAACCAGGGACTGCCTGTATTAGGATTACTTCAAGATTTCCTTGCAGGCAGGCAGCAGTGAGTTGCTGTTGATGGGATCTTTAGTGAACCAAGATGTATTGTGCTTGGAGTTCCACAGGGTAGTGTTCTTGGTCCACTCTTATTTTTAGTGTATACAGGTAATATGGTTGTTGGCCTGGAAAACAAGATTGTTCAGTATGCCGATGATGCAGCGCTTGTGGGTGTAGTAAAATCCCCACTTATGAGAAATGAAGCTGCACTTAGCCTCAGTCAGGACATGGACCAGACCCGTAAATGGTATAGTCAGTGGGACATGAGGCTGAACTGCAGTAAAATGAAAAAATTAATGATTAACAGATCTCGAACAGATTTTCCACACCATCTTCCCCTTCAGATGGATGGGACTCTGCTGAATGAGTCTGAAGCTTTAACTATTGTAGGTGTAATTTTTTACTCACATTTTACTTTTGAGAAACATCTAAAAATTTTCACCAAGTACCACAGGAAGGCTAGGTACAGTATTGTTCATAAGGCCTCATTATATTTATAACAGCGATAAAATCAGTGCAGCTTGTTTTAGGTCATCTGTCCTTCCTTTAATAGAGTACTGTACTCCAGTGTGGATATCTGCTTCTGCCAGAGATTTATCTCTTTTAGGAGAGAGTGGTTTGTGGTGGTAGGTTTCTTTTTCCTAATATTAGCAGTTATGACTTGGACCATAGATGAATGGGCTCTTGTTTGTCAAGTTTTCATAAGTTGTATTTTAATAGAGATCTTTCACATTCATAGTTGATCTCTGATCCCCTTTATCTGCTGGGAGCAACCAGATTTGCTGAACAGCACCACCAGTATGCAGTAATTGTGCCTCACTGTTGAACTTCTCAGTTCCAGAGGCCCTTTATTCCTCACACTGTTGGACTGTGGAACAGCCTCCCAGAGGATGTCGTGCAGTGGGAACTTCAGAAGTTCAAGTAAAGATGCAATGCATTACTACCCTACTACAGTTCTCCGTGTATTTTAATGATACTTATATTTTTATTTATTTATTTATTTATTTATTTGTTAATTTATCTATTTTTCTGATAACTGATCTCCTCTTTCTGTATTTCCCTTTACCTACTTTTACTTCTTTTGAAAGAACACCACATTTCTTTGGAAGCTTGAGTTTCAAGTCAATGGCCCCTGTGGGCTTGTTCTATATTGTTCATCTTCTGAATACTGTAATAATAATAATAATAATAATAATAATAATAATAATAATAATAATGATAATAATAATAATAATAATGAAAACCTAAAGAATATTTACCCTTATTTATCAGTTTTACTGGAATTTACAGATACAATTATATACAGTTTCTTTTGGCTCTTAATAAGGTATTTACCAGTCAGCAAAAGGAGACACTTTGAGGCATTACACCAAGGATTGAGAGTGATCCTCCTAGCCTGGGGAGGTAGAAACCAAGCTGGTCAAAGTATTAGGACCAGCTGGTATGACAGAAGCAGAAGGGTTTACCCCTGGGAGTGAAGGGGTGATGGTAATAAGGATCTAAGAGACCAACTGAGCTTCTTCCAGGTGGCCTTGAACTCTTATGTTAGCATGTTTCAAGAGCCTAGCAAGAGTATCAATCTCCACATGGATGGGCTTCAAGGATTTGTTAGTATCCCTTTTGAAGACTGAAAATGTTTTAGTAATAACTGTATCCAATTCAGTACCTAAGACTACCTGTATTCCTGATGGGAATCTTCAGTAGCATATAATTTAGTGATACCCACTATCAGGGTCTTCCTTGATAGTTTGTAAGGTCTCCAATCTCCTTCCTAAAATCCAACCAGGCATCTGCAGGAACCCCCTTATTAGGAATCTCCATTTGGATAGGGCAGGCATGGGTAGCTGGATCACTGCCACCCTGCAGTGAGGGAGTCTGTTGTGTTGTGGGACGAGGAACTATAGTAGGAACAGGAATATCAGGAGGAGGGGCCATCCATTAGGGGTCCTCTTCAATGTTGGATTGTTTCATGGGAGAGCCAGGTTCCCCTTTCAGGAGCTCCTCCTCATGTGAGAGAAAAAGTGGGGTTGGGAGAGGAGAGGGATTTTTGTTTTGAGCCTCCTCAGCATTGGTTTGCTGCAGGGGAGAGCCTGGATCTCATTTTGAGGGTTTCATCTCATGTGAGATAAAAAGGATGGCGCCTCCATGCCTTCTGGATTCAGTAAGGAGAGCTTATAGGCTTGGTCTTCTTCTTGCCTGTTATTTGGGCCATCTGTCCCAATCAGTGACTTGATCTCCATGGGGGAAGGCATATAGGGAGATCATGGATTCCAGTGTGTTGGCATGTTTGCCAGAGAGTGGAATCTGCTGGGAGTAGGGATGAACACTTTCTTCAGAGTTTCTACCAGGAAGGTGTATTCTCCCCCTACCATACTCCCACTGAACTCTTTTCTTGCTTTCTGCTTGACTGCAGCTCTTGCCATGGGGTTTCCAGATGTAGTTACTCTCTCTAGTAAATGCTGCCTTGTTGTCTTTGTAGCAGAGATTTGGTTGCCGTCTGCACCTCCCTGTTGCTCCGTCAGAGGCTCTGGGATTTGCAGCCGAGGTTTCTGCCATCAGCTTTACTCTGATGTCTCTTGACCCCTGTCTCTTGTCATACTCCTGCCTAGCCTTTATGAGTGAGAGGCATTCCCGCCTTTGCTTTCTGGTTTTCTGTGCAGCTGCACTGAATTCTAGTTGTAAGCATACAGCCTGCATGTGCATTCACTTTTTCTCCTGCCATTCCCAAACTTCTCTCTTCCCTGCTGCCTACCCTGCCCAGAAATTTTTTTGCTGTCAGACCCTCACCCATCTCCTGTTGTATTTGTTTCCTGCTCTTGGTGTGTTCTGTCTGTGCTGCTGATCTGTTTCAAGGCCATCCCATCTTGAAGCTTGCAGCACCAGCTGGCACCAGCTGGCACCAGCAGTACCCACCAGCTTGCAGCATTCCCCACCTGCTGCCCTCCAAGCTCAAATGCCATCCAAGTTCCAGTACTCTGCCTGCTTCTAAGCTCAAACATGAGGTATGTGTTTGTGCTGGTATCTGAAGCTCCAGTGTATGCCAAGTACAACCACCCCAAATTCCAGAGCAAGCAGTAGCCAGCCAATGCTTACCAAGATCTGCATTACTGAATGGATCTCCCCAGATTTTGTCATTGGTGAGTGCCACCTGTCGACTTGTTAAAACCTGTCTGCAGGAAGAACAGCAGTAGCAGGCATAGCAATAGTAACAGCTCCAGGTGTAACAAGGGCAACAAGAAGCACTGGAAGATGGGGCAGGATTGATGATAGCAGGACACATTATTGCAATTCCAGTACATGTCGCCATTGTGGATGATGGTGCATAAAGTCCTCATCTTTCCTTTTATGGATTGTTTCCTCATATCTTCTGTTTGAGTTAGGAGTAGTTATCGTCTTCATGTTGGCTTCCACCACAGATACCCTCTAGTTGTCAAGGATCAAATAATGGTAAAAAGTCTAGGGAGAATGGAAAGAACCTTCTGAGTACTGTATATCCTTTTCTCTCTCTTATGACAGCTCATCTCTTCTTGATATAGGATCCTTGACCAGATTTTTCTCTTCTTCACTACCTCCTTGTTTAATTTCCTTCTTTCAGAGATGACAGTAGACATTTTAATGAGTTGTAGTTCTGATTTTACTAACACTTATTTTTTAGTGTTGATGACTTTGGTGTTGTGATACCAGGTAATTTAATATTAAATCAAACATGAGCTTGATCTGCTGAACAGTAGAGATGTGGGTCCTTGCAATCCTTGTATGAAGGAGATCAATGAATTCCTTGTTTCTTACCAACCACTGAGAAGCATCATTCTCATTAATGTGTCTGACCTCTTGTAAGTGTTATTGGAACTCTTTAACATCAAACCCTGGAAAATTTATCACAACTCTTCTTCAGCAGAGATGTCTTTCCAAGCAAGAAATCATTAGTATATCACCAACTAGAAATACTTTTTTAGATTCTGTAGTCCATTCACATGAATATCTTAAGTCAAGGTTCTCATCCTCAAACACCACCATCACTTCATCTTGGAACTACCCGTAATCCATCTTTTCTTCACAAGGATTATACCTGATGTTCCTCAGGGAGGTGTTCTTAACCCATTACTGTTAATGCACTATACATGTACTGTACAATACTGTATATGGTTTAGCCTTAAAAACCAAGTTTGTTGCTTGTTTAGATAATGTTGCTCTTTGCAGCAAACTCATCTCTTGGATATAAGGCAGTGGTTGCTGAATCTCTTATTAAAGTTTTAAGTAAAATAAAATTATTATGTGATGAAAATTATGTAGCACAAAATAGCTTCACAAGGCACTTAGTTATATACTTGAATGGTTTGAGAATGAATAATAATTATGTGGTATGGCAAAAGATATCATAAGATTTTGCAACAAATATGAGAACTAATTAATTAATAGATAGATGATCAAATGCTCATTTCAGGTAAAATTACAGAATCTTTTTTAGCAATTTTGCTGTTTTGATTATAGGTAGAACAATTTTATGAAAATTAGGTAGGAAATGCTGTACTGTAATGTTTTTGTATTCATAAATTGTTAACACATACTGTTTAAGCAATACAGTATTATCCACTTTGGAATTTAGCCTGCCATAATTCTCTGTCTATACAATTACCAAACCTCATACAGTATAGTATTTTACTCCTACTTTAGTGCCCAGTGAGTCAATTTGATTATTTTTTTCATGGACCTGCAGAGTTCTTATTGATTTAGTCAGTACTTCTTTTCTGTGTGGAACTTAAGTTCTGCATTAAGGGGGAAACATTCAGCCCCTCCCATTGACTTCTCAGAACTTAGATGTTAAAATTTATATCTTTAGATAGATAAGTTTGATAGGCCATACAGTATATGGCAAGCAAAAAAAAATATGATAAGCTTGAAACATGCCATTCTTTTAAATATGTATAAATACATAAGGTCTTGCACTGTCTGCTCTCCTGTGGTCAGCCTATTTCAAAACAAAATTTGTTTCATTCAGCCCCATCACTCATACAGCCACATTTTTGGTACTCAAATGTCCACAAACACAGGAAACTTTTGTCTAAAGGATAAAAGAGAACTACATATAAGTATCACCCACAATTCCCAGTTATCATTATTCATGCCTTCTCTGAGCTCCCTGGTGCCTTTATGGTTTTTGGGTTGCCTTGCATTGTTATTTTGCAGTTTCTTTACCTTTTGACTTTGATATTTTCATTTTTCTGTTCGTCTTTTTGTTTGATTTTGGATTAATTCAGTGATAATAGTAATATATACTTTAGTTTACATCTTCAGTATCCTGTTTATAATACAGTATTTGCTTAGTCTTTAGTGTATTTTTCCTAGCGTTATGTTGTATGCTGTTGTGCTAGGGTTAATTACTGTTTCTTGGTATTTAAGAGCTTTTATTTGTTTCTTGTGTACACTGCTTGATCATCTAGTTAAATTTTTTTTATCGATATTTCACAATTTTTTTGTTTCCAACTAAATTTTCAAAGTACTTAACTATGCAATAAGAAGGAGGAGGATGCTGATAGTGGCAGTCCTTCTCCCCCTGTTTGGGATGCCCTATGTAACCATTTAGAGTTTCTCATCGTACTTATGGAGGTCTTCTAGATCATTTGTCTTATTCTGTATGTGCAGAACTTTAGTAGACAAGTTTTTGCTCCATATCTCATCTGTGAGACATATCATGATTGATCACATGAGTTGTGGGTATAGTTTTTTGAAGATGTGGACTTATAAATTGCATAAAGCCAGAAGTACAAATGCATATTTGCCTAACTCCTCATCTGCAGTGGAAAGACTCCATGCCCATTTCTGCTTCTTAGGTGATAGTTAAGGAGCAACAATCTTTCGATGGTGTGTTGGTTGACAAACCATGTGTTGCTGCTGATTCTTCAGGTGCCCAGGTGCCTGGCGACCCCTTGCTCACAGCCACCATCCCACTCAGCCATTCTGCTCACCTGCTGTTTGCATCTGCTTCCTTAACTACTACATTGCTTGAATGTTATATGATCAGGTTTTTTTTCTCATGGGTGTAGAAGGTACTCTTTTTTCCAGTGATGGGTTGTTTCTGTCTATGCAAGAAGCTCTTAGGCAGTTGATTAACATGACCATTAATGTATCTCCTCCACCAGGACACCCAGCTTTTCCTTTGCATCTCAACTTCAGGATGTCCCATCACATGCTCCCATGTAAGACTTTTCATCCTCCTGATAATCCAACCAAGGGTGTGAACAAGACCAGCTCCTTAGGGAAATTTTAAAAAGATAACTAATTTCTGCAAATTCCTCTTTCGATATGACCACTAGTGTTGTCTCTGACTTTCACAGGGATCGCAGTCACATTGATAATGACCATCGTGTCAACAGAAATCTTTGCTGTGTGCCAGCAGTTTTAGTGATCATGACTCTGATCTCATCTGATGTCAGTGCTGATACCATGACTGCGGCCATGGTTGTTATTGCAGTAAGGACCGTGATTGTGCTTGCTCATCACTGAAGAACAAGGAGAGTAACAATTTTGCCCATTCATCTGTCTATTTGACTTCTAAGCAAGGAATGAGTTCCTTGAAAGGCTAGTGATGTTTTGGGACAGTTGATTACCACGAGCTCCAAAGTGGATATTAATTCAATAGTGGATCAGGTACTGAGTGCAACAAAGAATTATGTGTTTTCATAGTGTTTAGACTGTGTTGGAAATTCCAGGTAAAAATTGAAAATTTGTAAAAAAAAAAAAATCAAGAACTTGATTAAAGTAAATCTTGCAAATATTCATAAACTGATGGTATTGCATGTTAAAGTTGTCCCATTGGAAACAAATTATGGTATCCTGTTGATGGAGGAAATATGAATGAATCCTTAAGAAGAGAATAGAAAGTGGGTTGCCCTGACATCGTTCAGCAGTCATGAAGAAGTATTAAGGCTAGTGAAATTAGAAATATAAAAATGTTTAATTTTTAAGTACAATTTTTCGAAGAGCCTCGAAATGGTTTCATTGCGTATCAGCCTGCTGACTGGTATGGCAAAAAGGAAAATAAACAAATGATTTCCCAGATTTGGCTTCTAACAACTGCAAAGAAGAGAGCTATAATTATTTATCAAGATGAGAGATTGCCATTTCATTCATATACATAGCTCCAAATTTTTGCTATGTTATAAATGCTTTTGGTTTAGCCATCCCTCCAAAGTCTACATAAACATCAAAATCTGTAGCGCTTGCTCTTTTTCTGAACTGGACATGGTGAAGGCACTCCCACTCCAGGTTATTTTAATTGCAGTTTAGACCAAGGGACTAAGGACAAAAAAATGCTCGTGGTACAAAATGAAGAAGCAGTTTTTTTTACAAGTCATTTAACTCTGCCTAAATGTTAGGCTATGCCAGCCAGCGTTTAGTAAAGCAAAATGCTAAGACCTTGAAAACAAAATATGTGTGTATTAAAGCCATCTTAAATCATACTGATTCACCACCTAGTACAGTACTGCCAAAATTCAACTTTGAGCCCTATTTACTGCTAGGAAACTATGGCTGCTTCATTAATCCTCCAATGAAGAGTTGTTGAAGCTTCAGATTCTAGAGCATTCTCCTGTAACCTTTTTAAAAAGCCACAGTTGCGGTCTTGTACTTGTTAGCCTGGCATTTCACGAATACAGTACAGTATTCAGTACCAGTAAACCTGAAACCCCTTCAAGTAATGGCAGTGCAAATTTTACCTGAAAAAAAGGAATAATATATTCTAACTTTACTTACCACAAAGTAATCATATCAGATATGGTGGTATGTTTGAGCTGATTAAATGGTGTTTTTTTTTTCCATATAAAATCATGACTTAAAATATAGTAAAATTTCCTTCATCCAGCCCTGCCTTTAGCCCTGTCTCTCATCAAATTCACCAAAAAGGTGACAAATGAATAATGAACACTGGGGCTCCTGGTGTTG
This sequence comes from Macrobrachium rosenbergii, assembly GCF_040412425.1. Taxonomy (NCBI): domain Eukaryota; kingdom Metazoa; phylum Arthropoda; class Malacostraca; order Decapoda; family Palaemonidae; genus Macrobrachium; species Macrobrachium rosenbergii. The sequence goes on along the minus strand of NC_089762.1, from coordinate 31,316,879 downwards.
CTTGAGCACTGGTTAATACTAATTCTTCTATCCCTTTGAGAAAGGGTCTCCAGAGTGGTAGATATCGTCCCCTGGGGGTAGATGGGACTATCTGAGGGGCCAGTAAATGCCTAATGGTCAAAAGGGGGTTGGTGAACACCAGGGTCAGTTATGAATTTTTAGGGTTAAAAGGTGACATTTGTGTAAGATATAAAAAAATGCATACACACAATACAGTATATTTAAATTATAGCATATTTGGCTCATAGGCTGAGTTTGATGTTAATATATATTTCAGTAATGGCCATAATATTTTTCCATATGCTGCAGAACCTACAATTTCAAAAATTGGGTCTAAAGCCTCCCAAAACCTTTCCATCTTGGCTTAAGAAACAGGTTTTAACATAGGAAAAACCAATTTTTGGTGGCCGCTGTGAGTTCTCAGAGGATTTACTCTCATGGGTCCATTCAAGCTCCATGATAGACTAATCAGTATAAAAGAATTCTCTTTTAGTCGGTCTAGGCCCAGTGTAAGTGCCGTTAACACTTGATGGAGTAAAGGACTCAAAGATAAGAGGGTTTCTTTTCTCTTAACTACACCGATTGCCTAGTTTCAACCCTACATTAGCCTGCAAGAAGAAGTGACTATGACACGTATACATAGGCCCCTATCTTTGACGACACGTAACTGAACAAACCAAGGAGCCAATACTCTCTTTGGTCTGTGCAGGATAACTATACACCCAATCCTATGCCTTTTTGTCAGGCTCCCCTCCGTTTTAGAGTGCGCATTTGGGTTTGAGGACTCTCAGCGGCCACCAAAAATAGGTTTTTCCTACGTCAAAACCTGTTTTTTGATATAGTGGCCGCTGTTTGCCCTCAAAGGAGCTTATCAAAGAAATTAACAGGTGACAAAATGACTTAAGCTCTCAAATTTAAATCCCAACATCCCAGAGAAAATATTTCTGGCCCAAGGTTAAGCCACAAGTTTCAGGCCCCATTCTTTATTTCAAATACCCTTTAGGTTTTGGTAATAAAGAACATGAAACTAAACATGAACTTATGTTTTTAGGATGTAGTTCTACAGTGACTTACTGAAACATGCAGGGTTTGGTTGCAGTATTGTTGCACCTCTCCCAGCAATAGTCAGCGTACCCACCCATCAAGAAGACCCCTGGTTTTCTGGTGTAGTGCCTATGAGGTAAGGATTAACCATACCATCTACTGATACAGTATATAGTGTAGTTAAATTTGTTTGAACTCATGGCAATAATGTTTTAAAAATACTCTCTGATGACCACCCTATACACTCGGAGACTTCTTTGAAAGACACATTTCTGAAGAAAGCCAATGACGTACTTTCCTAATGTCATGTGACTTAGGAAAGGAGTGTGGGTCTGCCTTTTTAATGAGGAACTAAAATTATTCTCAGCCCTTGTAGAGAGAGAGTGATTTGTTTGTGCTAGGGTAGGAAAATTAGACCCTCTGGGATGTTTGCCATGACCTCTAGGTAAACCTTGAGTGCTTGAACCAAGCATACTGTAATGTTTTGTTGGCTTAATTGAGTTTCCTCATCAAAATAGATTTCATTTTTAAAGGGTTCTCATTTTTGGCCAGGACAATAATAATTTATGGTCAGCTGTTTGTGTGATGTATCATCCCCGTCTAAGAGAGCCCAGTTCACTAATACGAGCTCCTGATGCTAAAGCAGACAAGATTGCCTTTTGCAGCATATGAGTTGTGGTTGTATTGGGTCTACTGAATTGAGGGGTTGACAGAAGTCTAAGCGCCTTATTCGGGGACCAAGTAATTGGAAGCCTTGCCGGGCAGGTCTTTGTAGTGCAAAAGACCAGAGAAGGGAACTAATAATTTCTATACCAGAATCAATACCAAATCCATAAAGCAAGGGCTCCTTTAATGCTGCATTGTATGCCATGATTGTTGCAACAGCAAGGCATTTATCTTCAAAAAGGTACATAGGAAAACTTAAAGTGTTTCAACAGAAACCTCAACTGGGCTCTCAGCATGCATATATTCTAACCATACTTTTCTAGGTACCTAGTGATGTTAGGCGAGTAGTTTTCACGGTAGACAAGATTTAAAAAATCCACATGTGAAGGTCTAGGCTCAGAAAGGAGGATGCGTAGATGACGTTCCCTCCTACTGTCCGGGATAGAACAGTGGACAGTAATGGAATTGAGTTCTTTGCCAGTTTGGGACTATTAAGTAAGCCGTTCCTTTGAAGGTTAAAAGCATGTTCAAAACCTTTGAAATCTGGGAGAATGGAGGAAGAAGGTATATCGTCCTCCATTTGTTCCAGTCTTGTAGGAATGCATCTCATGCTATTGCTTGGTTGTCCTAGTTCACAGATGCTTATACTGTACAGGCAGTCCCCGGTTAACAGTTGGCTTGGTTAACAGCAATCCGGTTTTATGGGGCTTGTCCAGCGACAAAAATCGGCAATTTTCGGCACTGAAAATCGCCGATTTCCGTTTATCAGCGCCGATAATTGGGTGTTGGCACCGATACATACCTTACAGAGGCTCTGATAACCGAAAAATTGGCGCTTTTCGGCACTGATAAGCCCCAAAAATTGCAAAAAATAGCCGATTTTCGATTAGCGGCGATTTTCGGTTATCATCACACCCTCAGAACGACCCCCACCGATAACCGGGGACTGCCTGCACTGGAAGTTGGTGGTTCTTGTATGTGGCAGACAGGTCCACTTCCGGTTGTGGAAGCAATGTTGGCAATTATTGTATGTGAAAAGAGTGATTGTTTAAGATCCACTGTTGAGGCTGTCATTAGAGAGTCCGCTATTACATTGAGAGACCCTGTGAGGTGAATTGCAGACAGGTGCCACTTCCTTGCTTGTGCCATCCAGTGGATGGATAGCATTGCTGTATTGTGAGGAGGTGAACATAATCCCAAACTCTTATTGCAGGACATGGCAGTCATGTTGTCTAGGACCAACAAAATGTGTGTCTCATGCGGAGGTTTCAGTTTTCTGAGAAACAAATAGACAGCCATCAGCTCCAGGAAGTTGATATGAGATTTCCTCAGAGTAGGTAACCACCTTCTTGCTACCTGATGATCCTCCCAATGACCTCCCCAATCTGTCAAAGAGGCATCTGTATGTATTATTACTCGTACAGACAGGAGTCAGGGTGACCCGTATTGCCAGAGACCCCTTCTGAAGACAACTTTTTGATTCCTTTGATGAGGCCGATCTCGCTTCTTTTTTCTTGCATGCGATAGCCAAAATTTGTTTATGTTTTTCAGTTGCAACCTGAGAATTGGATCTATCACAGATGCGAAGTGTAACATCATACGTTGTAATTGCCACCTGGAAGTGCTGGGCTGTGCAAGGAACTTCTTCAGATCCTTCTTCATTCAGTTTTGAGTACTGATGGGGAGAAACAACTGGCCGTGAAGAGTATCCCAACAAAGTCCCAGCCACTGAAAATGCCTGCTGGGCGTGAGGCAAGATTTTTTCCAATTGATCGGAAAACCTTTCAATTGGAGTCTGTCGACTACTTCTCTTAGGTTTTTCAGGGCACTCTTCTTGTTGGCCCCTAGATTAGCCAATCATCTAGGTAGGCTACCAGTTGAATTCCTTCTTGCCTGAGCTCTCAGACAACTACTGCTGCTAATTTTGTAAAAATTCTTGGGGCAATGTTTAACGCAAAGGGCATAACTTTGAACCTGTACATTTCCTTCCCTACCCAGAACCTCAGGAAGGGGCATAAGGGAATGGCGATAGGGACATGCCAGCATGCGTCTTTCAGATCTATAGAAACTGTCCAGGTTGCTACTTTATCGCTCCCTTTAAAAGGGCCTTCTGCACGTAATCTTCTAAAGAGGGGTCTGGTTTTTGGGGGAACCTCTTTAAAGGGGGGGAGGGTGAGACCATTCCACCCTAGCCTGCTGAAGATAATACTTTGTCCCCAAGGAGAGGACTTCCATTTCATGTGATGGTGTAGAAGTCGACCCCTGACCATACAATTCCTGTTGGGATCCACCTCTTCCTCTGCCTTTGATAGGCATTCCAGGTGTTGCTTTTCCTTTTCCCCTGTAGATGTGTTTTTGGACACTTTGAAAGGGATATTTTTGCTGCTGTTGTCCCTTTTGAGGGAATTGTCTCTTCTGCTGCTGTTGTCCCTTTTGAGGGACTCTTTTAGGGATGACTGGAGACATATGACTCCGAGTCAGCGGACCTTTTTTGAGTTGGGAAAGGGGAAATCTCAGGCTTTTTAATTCCTGGATTCCTTTTTTCCGAGGAGAGCGTTCACTGTACAGTTCTGTTGGCGGGCTTGTTCCTTAAGTTGAGCCACAACATACTCCTCAAAAAGGTCCTTACAAAAAAATATTAGATTGTAATAAGGTGGTTACATTGGGAAATGACTTATTGGAGCCCTCCAATATATGCATCTGCACTTTTATGTGCCACTCTAGAAAATCATAATGCTTCCCATAAGGTTTGCATAGTGATATGGTCACAACAGCAAAAATTGTTCTGGAAAATTTTGGAAGATTTTTGGTGGCAACTTCCAACAAGGTAGTAGAGGTCATAAGGAGGAGGATCCTGGCGTAAAATTCTGCCAAGGCTGTTCCTTCTGAGATTCTTCTCATAGGGCCCCCAAACTGTTGAGTAGCTATGTCCAGAGGGAGCCTTTTCCTTTAAAAAGGAAGGCCAAGCATTGCTCATTCCTTGGTAGAGTTCTCAGAGACTGAGATGACAGCAGCAAATGGCTTTGTTTCTGCCATTGTCTCGTGTTTTCTAGTTACTACAAAGTTCTGAAAATCTGCCTTTATATGATTAATTATTTTAAAAGTAAAGGGACTGAAGGCTGGGGCTACCCTACAAGGGATTTGGGTCTTATCCAAGATAGGCGTGGGGCTCCATTTTTCATTAACCTGGTAAAGGGTTTCTTCTGTAGCTCTCAATGTTATATTCGTGGGTAAGATAACTGTTTCTTTTAGCGGTTGCTGAATGTTAATGTATGTGGAACCAGGTACCATTCCTTATGAGGAAATGCTGCTCTGTTTCTAAATTCTACATGTTCAACTTCAATAATGGTTTTTTCATTAATAAGATACTTAACATCAGGAGAAAAATGCACATCGAGGCATCTCGCCAAGAATTATCAGTATCATCAGGGGCAGATACTGGAGCCCCTGCTATATTTTGCTTTTTAAGTTTTGTAGTCCAAACTGGCCATTTTCTTGCTACCAGTCAGAGCCCTAACATCAAACTCTACTTGGGCAGATTGTGCAACTTATCCTTTTGGTTAAAGGCTGAGATATTCATATTCCTTGCATGTGACTTGGTGTCCAGGACCAATCTGGTTTCCTGTTTGGAATCATGTATAATGTCCCTTGTATTTTCATTCTGTGGCAAGGACATCTATGATACTGCTGATAATTTCCTTATGGAATTCAGCAAATGCAGCAAACTATGTATCCGTTAAGGGGGAGCCTGTGCAACCTGATTGAGCCTCTGCAGTCGAACTGCAACTGCCCGGTAACCAAGGGACAGAAGTCCTGGGTGAGTTTCAGATTGGGTTAGGTGGATCCTAGTCAGATCCCCTTCAGAATCCAATAGCTGCGTGGGAGATGGATTTCCTTTTGGGGAATTTATTCCATGTACAACTGAAAGTTGTGTCCCTGGTCCTTCCGGGTTCAGTGGGGCAGTTTCAGTTGCAATATCCATTTCACGTCCGCAAATAGGGACATCTCCCCAAAGTAAGCATGCCTCCACTTCCTCAGTGGTGTTAACCTGGGAGGAACTAGGGACCGATACTTTTGGGTTTTGGCCCAAACTTAGGTCTTATTCGGAAAAAGGGGCAAATATCCTTAGCTGGAGTTTGCTGGAAAGATATAATCTCCCCATTCCTTACCCCTACTGAACCCTAGTACCCAGCGAGACAGTTTAAAGCAACCTGTTTCATTCTTAAAACTTGTTGCCAGGAGCTTGCTACAAATTTCTGACAAATCTGGCGACCAACCACATTCCCCTTTATTTCTGCAAGGGCTATGTTCATGGCAGGTGGTATGGGCCGTACCCACTGGTGAAAAGTGAACTGAGCAATTCACTGCGGCACATTCAGTCTGTGGGTCTTGCATAATAGTGGCCCTGTAGTGATAAAAAACATAAGTTTTTAATAGAAACTACTCGGTACTAACTATAATCATTACTGTACTGTATATAGATAGTTCTCACAAATGTTAGATGTGCTAAATTTTTTGTGTCACCACTAACAAATTAAGTTAATTTTGACACAAGTATGTAACATATTGCTGTATACTGTTAGCCCTGAAAAGTAAGTTTCTGAATATTACACACTTAAGCCAACTTTATATAGCCAGTCCCCAGTTATCGGTGGGGGTTCTGTTCCCAGTGGCGTGATGATAACTGAAAACCAGCAACAATAGCACTGATAACCGGGGATCAGCACCACTATTAAGTTGGGATTAGTGCTGATAACCGGGGATCAGCGCATGTTGGCGCCAAAAACCCAGTTAATGTCGTTGCTAGATAAGTGCCATAAAACTGAATCGCCGATAACCGGGGACTGCCTGAACAGTAAAACAATATGTTTATCTAGCTTAGGCTACTGCTTTATCTAGTCTAGGCTATTACAAATCACCTTTAAGGCTGTAGGCTACATATGTAGCAGTAGTAATCATTTATTAATTTATATAATTACTACATGGGTTTTGCTTTAAAAGTAATTACTTGAATGTTACTCCACTCAAGCTATCTGTATACAGTACTGTAAAGCAGTTTACTTATCTAGCCTGGGTTACTGCTTCATTCAGCCTAGTCTACTATAAACCACTTCAAAGGTTAAAGGCTATGTAAGAAAGTAACAGCAGTAGTCATTAGATTATATAATTACTACATAAGTTTTTCCTTAGAAGTAAATTTTTGAATGTTACGCCACACAAGCTAACTGTATACAGTACTGTAAACTACAGGCAGTCCCCGCTTGTCTAGCGATGAAAATTGGCAATTTTCGGTGCCGAAAATCGCCAATTTCCGGTGCCGAAAATCGCCAATTTCCGCTTATTGGCGCCGATACATACCTAACAGAGGCACCGATAACCAAATATCGGCGCTTTTTGGCGCCAATAACCCCTGAAAATCGCCGAAATCGCCGATTTTCGGTTAGCAGCGATTTTCGGTCATCATCGCACCCTCAGAAACGGAACCCCGCCGATAACCGGTGACTGCGTGTAATTTGTTTATCTAGCCTGTCTTACTGCTTTATCTAGCCTAGGATACTACAACCCACTTTTAAGGGTATAGGCTACACTGAAAGTAATTCTTGAATGTTCTGTCACTCAAGCTAACTGATTATATAACCTAAATTACTGTAACTCACATTTAAGGCTATAGGCTACATAAGAAATTAGCAGCAGTACTGTGGTAATTTATTAATTTATATAATTACTACATAGGTTTTTCCTCAAAAGTAAGTTCTTGGATGTTACGCCACACACATTAACTGTATACTGTACTGTAAACTAATTTGTTTTTCTAGCCTAGGCTACTACAAATCACATTTAAGGCTATAAGCTACATAAAGTATTTTAATGAAAAATTTTTACCAAAGGAAAAGTTTCAGTAAGCTAGGTGTATAAATTAAGTACAGTTTCAATGTCCGTTATATGAAAATGTAGAAGTTTAATAATTATTGGTGGAACAATATCTATGGGAAGTAGGTCAGTGAAGGAAAAACATTGTAAAATCTATTACAGGCAGTCCCCGGTTATTGGCGGGGGTTCCATTCTGACAGCATGACAATAAGCGAAAATCGCCAATAACTGAAAATCGGTGATTTTCTGCGCTTATTGGCGCCCATAACCAGACATCAGCACCCTGTTAGGTATGTATCAGTGCCAATACCCAATTTTTGGCGCCGATAACCAGAAATCGGCAATTTTTGGTGCCGAAATTGCCAATTTTCGTCGCTAGACAAGCACCATAAAACTGGATCACTGATAATCGTGGACTGCCTATACAAATTCCTTAATATTCATGATAGTTGGGGAACATTTTTGTGAAATCCAAATCAGTTCAGCAATTAAATACTACGGCCAAACAAATGGTTTGACTTAACCCAAGGTTTGGATGTTAAACACAGTTAACAGCTGGTTATGGCTGGAGTAGCTTACAAGAATGATCAACTACTAGGCCATAATAAATAATAAAGTAGTCTAGCCTATTAAGAAGACTAAGATAATTACTAAGATAAAAAGGCCATACGTATATTAATAACCTTCAAATACAACACTGTTATAAAATTATTACACTAGCACAGTATAATTAAGCTTTGTTTGTTGGCTAACAGTCACCACAGCTAATTTTCGTATTCATGAGAGAAGTTGGATTCTGACTCTTCATGAATTAAACTACCAGTTAAAAAGTTTTTAAACTAAAACTTTCACTGGGACTTGAGACTATGCACTTAACTAGCTTCTTTGTTTGTCACATCCATAATAATCAAAGTGATTACAGAGCACTGGTACGACAATCTTGTTGGTACAACAGACCAAAAGAGTAATGGTTCCTTGGTTTGTCGAGTTACGTGTTGTCAAAGTGGTGGCCTATGTATACGTGTCATAGTCACTTCTCCTCGCAGGCTGACATAGGATTGAACCTAAGCAATCTCTGTAGTTAAGAGAAAAGAGCCCCTAAGATCTTTGGGTCCTATACTCCATCAAGTGTCAGTGACACTGGGCGTAGACTGACTAAAGAGAATTCTTTTATATTAATTGCTTTATCATGGAGTCTGAACGGACCCATGAGAGTAAAAATGCACTGGTCTTAACATTTTCTTAAGGCTGCTGTTATGTGGTTGCAGATTTTATCTTTTATCTAAGGCTTTGAGAAGCTGCTCTCTAAGCATCTTTGTAGGTTTGTTGAAGATGATAACCTGTTATCAGCATTACAGTTTGAGTTTCATGAAGGCATGGTTACTTGTGATGTACTCTTGTCAATATCTGCTGTCTTGCAGAGTGCTCATGATTAGAGTGCAGGGACACGCATGGTTGGTTTACATTTTAGTGCAGCATTTGATCATGTGAATCATGAAGCACTTATCTGCAAGCTAAGATCACTGAGAGTCAGTGGTTCTGTTAGTATTAATATTTGAAATGAATTTTTAATAGGCAGAGTTCAAAGGGTCTGTGTTAATGGCTAGTATACAGTAGTGGCTTTAGTAATGTCGTGTTGGGTGTTTCTCAAGGCAGTGTTCTTGGACCTTTGCTGTTTATTATCTGTACTAGTGATGTGTGGCAAGGTCAGGAGAACAAACTGATTGCAGATGCCCATGATGCTCCTCTTTTAGCTGTTGTTGCAGATGCCCATGAAGCTCCTCTTTTAGCTGTTGTTCCTTCCCTGTGCCTTAGGTCTTGTTGTTGCAGAATCCGTGAATAGAGATCTGGCTCATATTCATGAGTGGAGTGGGCTTTGGGGTATGAAGCTTAATCCTTCTAAAACTCAGAATATGGGTTAGTTGATCAAGGACACTTTTGCCTCTGCATCCTGATTTACATTAAATGGTACACTTTTAAACGTTAGTGGCTTTTGAGATTGTAGGTGAATCTTTTGATAAGAAATTGACTTGTGAGAAGCATATACATAGTATTGTATTGCTTCCTCTGTTTCTGAAACCGTTGGTATCTTGCAGAATGTTGTTGAATGAAGGTATTATATCAAGTGTTTTAACTATTTTCTTCTTCCTTGTTTGGAGTACTGTTCTCTAATGTGGTCCTCCTTTGCTGACTCTTATCTTAAACTCTTGGATAGATGTCATTTTTCAAGTTTATGTTACCAATTCTTATTGTTGACTTGTGACTTAGAAAAACATCCTCTGCAGTTTTTTTACTGAACCCAGTTGATTTTGCTTGCAACATTAGGCAGGCTGCTGCTGCAAACAGTGTTGTTTCCTAGTATCAGGTTTAATAGAACTCAGCTTGCTAGGAATTTTATCTTGGCTACAACTAAAAATTCATTCCTGCTATTTGCTAATGTAACCTGAATTCAGGTGTATCGGTTTTGTTTTCCAATCTCATATTTATTTATTGTTCACCTTTTCCCACAACTTGTCTCTCTCTGCAAGCTGATTTCCCTTTGGAGACCTCTTGGGTTTATAGTCTGTTGAATCTGTCCAGAAGGTTTTTCAGCTGAAGATTTCAAGTAAGAAAGGGGTGACAGCAGGTTATCATCACCTGTCACTAATGAGAAATGATGTGCTGTAGTGGAATTGTAATTGATTTAACGTAAGCAGTAAAATAACTCGGCATATAGAGATTACTGCTTTTAAGTTTACAGGTCTGCTCAGTAGAAGACTGCACCAGCAACAACTCCAAATATTGCTGCATACAGCTGTCTTCAAGTTTACAGTATGGTATGCTCTGATATTCTTAAGATTTGTGACTATAGGAAGTGCCTTTACCCTTCAGCCTACCATTGTCTTCAAAATCAGATTACTGTACTGTACAGTACACAAAATTTTGATGGACATCTACTGCATTTAATGCATTGCTGTCTATATTTCGTCATCTTCGAGGTAAACTTTTAGTCTGTGTACTTGTATTTCTTTATATTCGCAAGCATCACGTTACAAAACAATACTGTATATAAATGCAGTGACCCATTCTCTCTCTCTCTCTCTCTCTCTCTCTCTCTCTCTCTCTCTCTCTCTCTCTCTCTCTCTCTCTCTCTCTCTCTCTCTCTCTCTCTCTCTCTCTGTCTGGTACCATATTTTTATTGACATTTACTTAATGTGATACATACAGTATTGTACGTAATACGGTTGTGTGATGATGATGAAAATTAAGTAAGCCACATGCCTCATGGGCTCTTGCACAGGTCAACCTGTAAAAGCATTAGTGTGACGTTACATACATCAATTTTCAGTCTTTATGTTTGCATGTGTATACATACATGTATGCATCGAGTTAAGGTAAACTATGCTCTTACTCTGCCCCCCTGCCCCCTCTGTAGTACAGTATTTTTAGTGGGGTTTATTTAATGGAGTACAGTATTGTAATTAATTCAGTAATGTTGTGTTACACATATATTTTTTCATTTAGGAAAGTAAGCAGGTTGTTTTTGTAACATGTTAAAAAAGTAAACAAAGATGTTTATGGTCTTCTTTTAAACTGCAAGAGTTTTGTGTATTTTATATATCTTGTAAGCATAAGTAGGCAGAACTACTGCAATTGGCAACATTTTTGTTAGGCTGTACTGTACAGTACTGTATTGTACATATTTTTAGAAGCAATTCATTTTGCAGATACAGTACAGTGTATCTTTAAAACTGAGTGATAAGTAAATTAATATTTTAAATTGATTGACAACAAAATATGGATTAGGACTGGCGTTCAATTACTTCAAATGAAATTGCTCTACACTATAAGTGATGCAAGTTAGCTCCAGGGTAACGTGTAGGTCATAAGTAAATCTTCATTACTTAATTGACTTTATTACTTATCGTAGTGCCGTTGCCTGTTAAGTTGAAGTGTCATTTACTATTATTGTTCACATAAATAAGTCCCGTATAGGAACAGAAATAGAAATTGAATAGGGGATAGCAAAATGTAAAGGTTAAATGAATCTCATCAAGAAACAGTAACGAAGGAAAAGGCCAAATGAATTTCTGCCCATAAATCAGTACAGGCAGTCCCCGGTTAACAGCAGGCCCGGTTAACGGCGATCCGGTTTTATGGGGCTTGTCTAGCGATGAAAATCGTCAATTTTTGGTGCAGAAAATTGCCGATTTCTGCTTATCGACATCGATATGTAGGTATTGGTGCTGATACATATCTAACATGGGCGCCGATAACCGAAATTGGCGCCGATAAGCCCTGAAAATTGCCAAAAAAGTGCAGAAAATCCCCGATTTTCGGTTACTGGCGATTTTCAGTTATCATCACACCGTCAGGAACAGAACCCCGCCGATAACCGGGGACTGCCTGTATTTGTTTGCTTTTTTATTTTACATGGTTGGGTTTGATGAGGGATCATGGATTCCATGAATTGGTGTATTGTCTAAAATGTTGGGGCTCCTGCTTTAGGCAAAAGTTAGCAGTGGTAGGGACATTCAAAGACCACAAACATGGGCTGTGTGAGTTATGAGTTTGTATGGAAAAATTTTAGTGTCTTTGAGGTTGTAATGAATAATCTGATTATCATTGTTCAAAAAATGGAAGTAAACATAAAAGGATAGGAATAGATTACCCAACAGAGCAGATTGTTTCATTAAGAGGTGATAATGAGTCTGAGGATGGCAATATTGAAGTGAATTCATATGTAGCTCTCACTCTATGAGATTTAAAAGAAATGTAAAAGTCTGCCTAATGATACCCATGGTACATGATAGGTACCAAAAATACAGTGGGAAGAAACAATTATAACTGAATAGACATGGCAGTTAAAAGTATTAAGAACATAATTCTGAATTAAAAAACAGAAGTGTTGAATGAGACATCCAAAATTAAAGGCTGAGCTTGAAATACAAATAAGGTCTTATAATATACTGGCCAGGCTTGGTGGATCATGAATATTGGGTGGGATGATAGAGTAAAAAAACAATGTAGGGAATGAGAAAGGTTGGTAGTCATTAAATAACTTGTGCTACATGTTCATGCTAGGAGAGAGTATAGAAAAGACATGGCCCCTTAGCACACTGGTAAACTTGCTTTTGAGGGTGAAACCATCAGGGGCATTATATCCTAAAATTAAATTTGCTCGATGATTTCTGGAAAAGTTTGTCAGAAAGTAATTGCCCAGAATAAACATGGGACATGGGGAAATCCACTAAATGTAGTGAAATCCACTAAATAACAATTACTAATGCCAAGAAAGCTTACTCAAACTTACAGCCAAAAAGCAACATGTTTTCACTGAATGTTATGAAAGATGTTCCACTTGTGGAAAACCTATAGGTAGAGTTGGAATTGAGGAGGATAATGAAATGATTATGGTTTTTCTTAGGAAAGCAAAACTGTGAGTGAGAAGCATACAATGGAATCCTGCTTGAGCCAAGTGTACTTGTTTATGCAGTTTCCCTTCTTTATCCCAATCAGCACTGTATCATCTGCAAACATCGGCTTTTCCACACTCCATTCACAACTCACTAAGGATACTGATTGGTGATTCAGAAGCTCAGAGGGAAATTGATAAAATATGAAACTGGAGTAGCTGAAATATAAATAGATTTTATGATGAGAATAGCATCAAGGAAAGAGATTGCACTGTTACTCCAGGCAAGTTATTTTAGCACTATGAGTTGATGGTAATTAAAGAAAAAGTCAAAAGAATATCAGTACTGAAACTGAGAAATGAATTCATGAAGGAACACAAAAAAGTCACTAAACATTATAAACATGAGTAATGGAATAAGTACTGGAAGACATACAAAAATGCAGTATATGTATGTGATTCATTAGCTGGGAAGAGGTATAAAAAGTGTATATGTTTTGAGACAGACATAATACTGGAATTGGTTGTACAAGGTGCATAGTAAGAAAAGAAGTGAGCCCACAATCTTTGACGTAGGGTGGATGGGACAAAGGATAGAAAGAACCAGAGTGAGAAAAAAAGGGAGGCCTGTGGCAGTTGAGAAGAGAAAATAGTAAAATGATACTGGAATGGAATCTGAATCTGTACATAGTAGATGGAAGAAAGGAAATATTTGGTGTAGCAGAGTGGATACAGAAATATAGAAAGATGTGAAACGTGCAAAATATGTAAAACATGAAAATGGAGAATTAAATGAAAGAAATAGTGGGCCAGTGAGAGGAGTACTTCCTGAAGAGATTAAGTATAAACTGGAGGATGTTTGGATGACAGGAGGACCTGTAAAGAATGTGGCATTTTAGTAATTAATAGAGCCCTTATTAAGATGAAAATAGTAAGGTTGCAGGGCCATCAAGGATATGTAGGATTTTATAAAACAGTTGACAAACAAGTCATTAGAGAGTTGACAAGATTACATGAAAACAGATTTGGGGAATGAAAAGATCATGTATTCTAAATGGCTGGGGTAGCCTAGCGATCAAAAGTTATTTTATTTTTATAGATGTGGACAATTTTCAGAGAACAAGAAGTCTCGCAGTTTCTTGGTTTCTGAATATGCATTTAGAGGAGTGTCAATCTGGTAATCTCTAGTATCCTTTAGTTACTGGTTGAAAATAGTAATTGAAACAAGACAGTATGAAAACTGTACATTTGTCATGGTAATGAATATCAGAATAAAAATTGATTACTAAATTATTGTGAAATGGAAAGTTTTACTGACAAATTTTCAAAATACATATTTCTTTTTAAACATGCATATCATTCAGTGTTTTGTCTCAGATCCAAAGCTGCCAACAGATTTTTTCAAGATATGCATCCATATGTTCTTAAGAAAATAATTAAAGTTTCAAGATAATGTATTGAGGTTTCAATTATAACAGTACAAATCTGATGAAGTGGACAGAAAAGAACTTGAGATCATGTATGAGACTAATTAATTGTTATCATTTAAGAACTGACATGACTGCAGAGTTATTTTGTGGGTGCATTCAAAGATAGAAAACCTTTACACAGTATTTATTGACCAAGAGTGATTTACTTGTCACATACAATCATATTCTTTCTGAAAATGGTGTAAGAATAAATTCCCAACCTGACTATGAACATTCATATCATATAAATTATACTAGATAGAAATGCAGTATGAATGTTGGACATTATGTAAACCAGTCATAATTTTTTGTATAGCTGGTACAGCAATTGTCATTATCACATTTCTATCTACTATAGCGTCGTTTCTAAGATAAGATTATAAATACTCAGGGAAGGGGTTTGTACTCAACTTATACTCCCTTGGATAACTAGTGCAGTAGATTGCATAGTGCATATTCTTAATTTTCTGTTATAGAATTCAATAGATGCTGAGATGGATGTTAGTTCCTTTGGTCATTGTTGGATGCATGTACTGTATTTGTTTTCCTTAAAACCAACCGTTAACAGCATAAATTTTTATCTGATACTGTTGTCTCTTCAAGTAATGGATGTATATTAAAAATTTCCATAAATGTCAGTCATGGATGATATTTGTCTCGTGCCTCTGTAGTCTTTTAGTTCTCCTTAATTGATCATTTGTATTGCATGTCAGCATAAAGAAATCCTTCAAATGTACATGTGAGAAAACTTAGTGATTATATTGTTTAATCCAGATTTATAGCAGACTATGAAATGGATTTAAAACCTCATATATTGTGTAGCTTAAAAGTCAGCCATGCTACCTGCCTTGCAGTATGAAAGTACATATATTTTTTCATGTCATTTGCTTTTATTGAAAAGGTTAAAGCAAAATGAAAAGTTTTTAAGGCTTATTATAGTAGATTTTACCCTTTTTATACATATTTTTAATTTTTTTTTTTAGTTGTTGTGGCACTCTTGATCAACAAGATCAAAGTCATATATGCAGCACTGCCCTGCTCAAGGCTTCATTTCTTTGTGATCAGACATGATAGATATAATTTTAACATTTTTTTTCCACGTTTCTAGAGGTAACAAAAAGAATATTATTAGAAACAAATTTTGTATTTCATTGCCTTTACCAGGTTCATCACATTATGAAAGAATGATCATGTATGAATTTACCAAAATATATAATTCCTCTTAATTTGGTTTGAAGCTTTACCCTTGAATTAATGTTTCACCAAATCCAAGGGGACTGATTGGTTGATGACTGATTTTAGTTTCCTGCCAGGTATCATGACTACTGTAATTAACCCTTAAAATGAGAAAATTTGTGGTTATGATTTTACATGTGAACAAATCATCAACATCTTAATTGATTACAGTGTATTAACATTTTTAGGTTGAATTTCCAGTTACATGGTTAGATTTAAAATGATTTAAAATGAATTCTTTCATTTTTCTTATGGTCTGAGTTTTCATCTCTGCCCTTTTTCCATGATATTCTGATGTAGCAGAATGATCTTCATTCTGCTACATCTATTTACGCTAATTTTCTAACAAACAGCTCCTTTCCTTTCTCACTTTATATGTAAATCATCTTAATCTATGACATTTGGTATGTTTACTGGCTTCCTTCTTAGCACTTTGTACTCACACTTGTTTAAAATCTAAGTTTTCTTTGTAATTGCCTGTGTCTTTGCTACACAGAGTAGTACAGGCTACAATATTTTGGTGCATAAAAATCTAGAAATAATGTTCTTAATGATATTTTATGCAAACTTGCAAGTATTCCTACAATATAGACTCATACAGTTATACAGTATATACTGGGTCAGAATGAGTGATAAAATACTTGGAAAATAGAGTAAAAAGTATAGAATTTTTATATTATTATGACTACTGTAGTATTTTTTAAACATGTAAATTTTGCCTAACTTAAAAGCAGCAATCTTTCTGAGATTGCTGGATAGAAGGAAATTGCTTCCCTTACCCTAGGACTCCTGTAGTCTTTAAGACTGGAATCTTGATTTGCAGTTGCCATACTTCTAAGGGGATTAAACTATCGTTACAAAGTGGATAGATGATCCACTTTACGTGTGTTTCTCTTACTTGTGTGTTTGATCAACATTCAAGATGCAAAGGAAAGTTCCCACCTCCTTGGCATATTATTGAACACCTGAAGAAGAACTAGTATGGTATTGTTTAATAACAAACTCATAACTTTTGGTGCCATTTCATTTGTTATGAAATGTTACTCAGTTTGCCAGTTTTGAGGGTAGAGTGACTTGTTTATCACTTGGACCCAGACAAGATATAACTGTTACTAGAGAAAAGCACCAAGCCAAATCCCATGTTGACGGGCCTGACCTCAGCAGACCCATTTAAGGTATAGTCCCATTCAGAAAAGTAGTACTCAGCGAAGCTAAAATTCCAGAGAACAAATCCATTAATTAGGATTCTTTCAGTGGCAGTCCAGTCACAAGGAGACATTCCATGAAGCAAAAGGAGCTAGTCAGTACCAGTCCAATTACTCAGGATCTGTTCTGTAGCAGCCCAATTATTTAAGACTTGTTATTAGCACCCCTGCTGTAGTCAGCATGAGTGTGTCTGATTACTTCTGTAATGGTGGACATGGACATGGAGCTGTTAGACCCAGTCAGCTCATAGCAAATCTCCATCAGAATGGGTGTATTTTGCTGGTATATCCCATCAACAAGAGCCTTGTGACCAGTCAGGCTGGTCAGAAAGTTGCAGTGCCTAGTATACTTTTAAACTTAGTTGGGTGTCCATTATATTTAGTCATGCAGATTGAGACAAATTTTGGTATAGTATAACCAAGTTTTTAGGTATTATTTAATAAAGAGCATTCACATTAAACAGAGCACATTCCCAGTGCTGGAGGCCTTGAGGTTAAACAGTCTTTTCTTCATCCTTACCTGATTAGACTGTGGTCTCTAGTACTGTAACGCCTTTTCAAGTTCTTTGGTACAATATTGTTGAGATTTCTTTTCAGGATATGCTGTGTAAAATATAAATGCTATACCCTTAATACTGTGTTGTAGGACTCTTGTGTATTTCAGTTACTGTACAGTATTTCTTTTTAAATAAAGCTTTTTTTGCTCATTTTAATACCTAACAATATGATGCTCTATGAAAATTTTGGTTTTCTCTGTGAATCATTGTAAATACCCTAACCACTTGTACAGGATTGTTTATTTATTACATATATGACATGAATACTACACTGATGGTGATTTTTGTAAATCTAAGGCTAGCATCTTGATTTTGGATGTGTTATCATTTTCAGAATAAAATTGAGACTGTATTAAAGGGTATGCTACTAAAGCTGTGGATTAACTTGCAAAATGTAGGTTTTGTTATTAAATATGCATGGCTATGGTAAAAGGGCATGAGAACATTCTTCAAAAGGAAAAGTATGGCATAACTGAATTTTCCATATTCAAAGGTTATTATTATTATTATTATTATTATTATTATTATTATTATTATTATTATTATTATTATTATTACCTAATGCATCTGAATAATGTGACTACATTCCAGTGGTGATAGCAAAGTTCAGAGTACAACTGAAAGTTGTTCATAATCTGCTTAGCTCTCATTTTCAACCATAAATATCTTGTGCAAAGTGATACAGTAAAACAGCTTTGTGATAAATTTACAGACAAGTGTTAGTAGTGCATATTTTGTTATTTTAAGGCAAATCGAGTTGACATCATGATCTCATAATTGATAACCTTTTCTGTCATCTTCAGGTGTTGTTTGTTTTCTAGAAGTAGCAGAGGTGCCTGCAACTGTGGAGTCAGTCAATAGCCTTGTTATCAGAGTGGGAGGTTAAGATTCACCAACACCCCTTAGCGGTGCCACTTACAGCGTACCATGCATGGCACACTGTTAATGGTACTAAGGTTCTTTACAGCATCCCTTTGACCCCAGCTCCATTGATTTCTGGTTTTAATTTCCAGACATTCCCTTTGGTCTTCCACAGAACTTATTTCACCTTACTCAATTTTTCAGCCATAATTTGGGAATAAATCCTTGAGCAAACCCTATGAGAGTCTAAAACTCTTGACTCAGTAGTCTCATTAAATTAATTTATGATAATAAGACACCAACAGTATCAGGTTGGTGTATGGAGATCCAAACACCTGTAAATGAACCTGCGGTGGTATTTAGGGGTTTAACAAAGGTTTTTGGACCTTCATCTACTATCTGTGATGCTGTTGCTGTCTCACAAATTAACCACTCATGTAACAAGATTGCAGACTAATTCCACAGTTTTATAGCACTCTCTTACAGTAATAGATTTATGTAACAATAATCAATATTGTATTACTTTTCTTTTGATAAATATTTGTGGTTAAAAATAAGTAGAGCAGACTTGAAAGCTTGCAGATGTATTATGAACTTTTAACTGCTGTACTATCATACAAACAAACAGTTGTGGAGTTAATGCCTCTATTATTATTATTATTATTAGTGATGGTATTATTTGTATCATTCCTGAGATGGAATAGTATTTCAAATGCAGTTCTGTTTCAGTTAGTTCTATTATATTTGAACAAGCTTTACACAAGTTTATGCATGTTTTTTCCACAGGTATGGTCATTTTTCTGGAATTAACCGAAAGGTGCAACTAAAGTATCAGCCCAGAGGATGGAAAAGAAGATCAAGCAGCGAAGAAGGTACTGTAATTTGTTTATTGCAACACATTCTTTAATGTGATGAACTGTAGTGTGTATTGATAGTGATTTTGGTATCTTTTGTTTTTTATGCTGTACAGTACGGTATTGCCATTGCTGCCAAAACTTATTTTTAAGTGGTATTAAAATTTGTGTGTGTGTGATTGCACCAGGGAACAAATTGTAAGTATAGTAGAACAAGTACAGTATTGCTACACAATCTTGAGATTTATGTCTGAGGGGCATTAGATCATATTTTAAATGAATTTGCTAGGAGAAGTGATGACAGGGTGCTGAAAAACAGGCTCACGTTTCAAAGCTAGAGATAGTTTGGCATGAACTGAGAATGCAAGGGTAGCATTAAGTCAAAGTAGTAAATATATAGAAGTACTGTACCAGGATGGAGAACTTTGGAAATGCCCAGAAAATCATTGAGGAATGGTATAGATGAAGAATGTGAACCAAAGAGGAATTCAGATAGAATTTGTTCAAAACAGGAGAGTATAAAAAACTTTTTATAAGTGAAAAACCAGTACTGTATATATTTATCATTATTTCTAGGTAGTGATATGTTTTGCATTCCAGTACCTTCAGTTATTGGTCACTGACTTTAGAAAGTAGCCTAGACTCTAATGTAGATGTTAAGGCACTTGCCTTTTTGCATGTCATAAGTTTTTTGTGTCTAATAAAATAGTATGTACAGAATAGATTTAATGAACTTGTAGGTTCACAGAGGTGTTCCTTATATATATATTTTTTTAAAATAACCAACAAGATCCTCCAGATATACTATTCAGTTAAATCCATGTTGGAGATTGCCATATGAAAATTGACTACCAATGAAAATATTGTCATGTGTATAAAATATCAGAACCTTTTGTAACAATATGTTGAAGCCTCAAATATAAATGTCAGTTATTTAAGGGATGAAAAGGAATAAGACGTATTTGGTCCATAAATAAGCATAACATTTTTAAAATTCTCATTTTGTACATTACATCATGTAAATTGCTTTAATTCAAAATTCTGCATACAAATGATATCTGAGCCTGTACTCAATACTGGTATGCGATGAGCTACTATATCTGTATTAGCAGAATTACCTATTAATCTACTTAAATAGAGTAGTATACATAATATTCATAGCAAAACTTATTAAATATGTTCACAAACCTTTTACCCAATTCCCTTTCAAGTATCCTTGACACAATCATGTTGATCATTTAAAATCAGAATGAGGAATACATAAAAATTAAATATTCACAATCATGATTACACTGTATAACTTAGTATATATTGTTCATTCTATATATTTATTTACAAATATATATTTATATGAAGTTCACACTATTGCCTTACAAAAGTATGATGGTTTAGTATATAAAGGACATCCTATAAAGAGTTTACCAAATTGATAATACTGTACACAATATACAGTACCTATTCAAGTTGGATATAGCTAGCACTCATCCACCCTCCCCAGTTTAAAGCTTCGGCCAAAGATGTATAGGTATTGTCTTGTGGGCTTCGATGTTTCACTTGATTTTTTGTTTTTGTGGCCATTTGTGTTTTTCTATTTTTTTGTCAGTGTATCTGCAAATTGTAATCTTAAGGTTTTACCATATGTTATAATCAACCAATACAGTCCCCTTTGGCTTGTAGCTTGGGATTAGGGAATTTATTAGTTAACTGGTACTAATGGGAAGAGCAACAAGATTTTTTGTAATACATTTTATTTTAACTTAAAACTCTGCAATTTTTTGTAGACATTTCTAGACTTCCCTCTCCCTGTCCTGAAGTTTAGCTCATGAGCAGAAGGATATTTGGTTCCCCCTGATTCAGTACCATCTGTTTCAAGTTCCATAACGGATTGTTTATTATTTTGTTCTTTCTTAATGTCTTGACAGGACTTGTAAGGATGGTATTGGCAAGACAGTTCGTGCCTATGCCACTGTTCTGTAAGGAACATTAGTACAGTACCCTGTTTTCGACAAGTTCCTCCAGGTCATAAGGCCACTTGGATCATTGGCTCACTTTACTTTTGGTTATCTAACGATGAATTGGACCATGCTTTCACTGATGATGCAGCCATAAATAGGAGAGAACTCGTGCTTGAGCTGCCAGACCTATTTTCAAGCATTATGTTCCTCTTCCCTCTCTGTCAGTGACTTCTTCAACCAGTTTTCATTCAAAGAGCAAGCCTGAGAACCACCCACTACTTTTTAAGCTTAAAGAGACAGTATTAATCCCTTGGTGATGTTTTATTGCTAAGAATATGGCCAGATAAATACATCTTTCCAAAGAAAAAAAAAAGGTGAGAATCATGTGTTAACTTTAGGCAGGAGTATTACGTACATGTAGTACAGTAATACTCCTAAATGGGCTAACTGGGAAGGAAAACTTGCTGCTTCAGATAAAAGATGTGAGATATATTTTTTGAAGAAAGAGGCCATGAAGCAGAAATGAAAATGCTGGTAATTTTAACCCCAAAAGTTTTGCCAATGCTGACATAGTTAAGAGGGAAAAAATGCTAACATATTCCTCTTAATAAAACATGTAATAAAAGTAATAAGACAAAATTAAATAAATGTCAGTTTTAAGATTTTCTTAAACACTGAGCAAAACTCGAACTGCTGTATAAAATTGAAGAATTTCAGGAATACCAGCTAATGGAAAGTTACATCTTTTCCAAGAAGGACCTTCAAGCTCCTCCATTTCAGATAAATTTTCAATGGGTCTATCTCCAACAGTGACCTCCTCCTGAGTGCTGGTGACAGCTCCCTTAGCCTCCTTAAGAGGATTATTAATTTTTCCTTTCATTTCCTTTGAGGGATCAAAGGATAAAAGAACCTTCAGGATAGAAAGCTGTAAAGGCTTCCTTTTAACCTCATGTAGCTCCGCTGTCATACTTGGGACAGTATTATATGGGGAAGAAGCCTCCTTACATGGAGGATACTGACAACCAACAGAAGTTTCTCAATTATGGGAGCAATATTATGTGTTAAAGAAAGTCTCATGCCTCACACGTGGAGGATGACTCATGACCACCAGAAGTTTCTCAGTTTGTTTTGCATGTCACAAAACTAATCAGACATCTACTGAATCTAAAGGAAAAGCAACCTCTCCAACATTCTCTATTAGAAAAATGAAATCCTAAAGTTACTTTCAAGAAAAGATAAAATCAAGGATTTCAAACACTAGTAAAATTCTGTTATATTATCCAGTAGATCTGATAAGGGTATTGCGTAATAATCCATGACATTGTTCCGCATTTTTATTACATATCAAGAAACTGAGCTGGGTAATTCCAGCACTCCTTGGCAAAAAGAATAATTTTATACCATTCAGCATTTGACCCAGATAATGGTAGCCAGGGTGGAGCATTAGTTTATGGTCCATTGTGGTATCCCTAGACTACATTTATCATAAAATCTAATTTACAAGCAGTAACACTACAAATATTTATTTACATAAAACACATGATTTGATCACTGTATTTGCCACCATGTAATACTTATCTTAGTGACAGTTACATTCACTAGTAAATCTTCTACCAACTTCTTTTTGTAATGTGGTGACAAAATGCTTGTCACTCTCTGAAATGTTTTCAGTAATCTAAGATGAATCCACCCATTAGATGATGCAGTAGAGCTGCTCAACATCAGTTTTCTGTAGCAGACAATTTTGCTAGTTCAAAGAACAACAGGAAACTTATGTACTGACTTGTCCATGGTGGAATCAGTAGTATTGTATCACATGGTATAAAGAGCTTTGAGAACTACAGGGACACTTTATAGAAGACCTAAGTATTATCACTACAAAACTGAATATCTTACAGCAGGATCTCAAATCAAATTTAGATTGGAGAAATGTTATCGAGAATGTTGGAAATTATTCAAAACATCAGTAAACTCAAAACTCTTCTTACCTAGTTATAAAAAAATTTAAAATAGTTGGTAGATATATCCATGTAAACCCCTGATATTGAGAATTAAAGTTAATGTTGCTGATCCTCAAGTCAAAGCAGATACTTTTGTCAGTTACGTACAGTACCGAAATTTCAGTGTATAAATAGCAATCAAATGGTGTTAATCACATCAAGCCAGCACCAATGTTAAATATTACCCAGTCTTCAAGGTGCTTGCAGACTTTGATTTCCGTGCAGTGAGACCAGGCTCCACCTGGGAACATGTCCTAACTGAAGACTAAAATCTAGAGGACTCTTTGTCTCTGGACAAAGTGAAATGTTTCTTGGTATTCATCTTAAAGATCTGTTAAGGCTAAGATTGCTACATTTTAAAGACCTGAAGAAACTATCTACAGTAATGGAAGCCTGTAAGGTTTCATTTTGTAGGGGCATTGGAGAATGGAGAAAGCATTTTTCTTTGTATATGAGGATACAACTCTTTTTGTAAAACTTCTCAGACCATAGGGGAAAAGTTTATGAAGGGGAAAATTATTATTTATTGGAATCTCATCCTTTGCAACTAGGAGGAAAGTTAGTGGAAACATGTCTGAGAGTATCTTTCTATAACAGAGCTACATTTGCGGAAAGGGTAGTGCCTGGCCATGGGAAGGATAAAAGAAAGATAATTGTGGAGGGGTAAATGATATATTGGCTGTTTTGACATTATAAGGCTGGCTGTTGTGTGAGATTTCGTAATTTGTGTTTAAATAAAGAAGCAGTTGCAATGATCATTAGATCAAAGGTGTCATCAGTTTTAAAATCTGGAAGAGTGGGGAGTTTTCTATTTCTGTCCAGAAGATATTCATTGGATTGAGGATAGTGCCACAATAACATTTTGCGAGGTGTGTTAAACAACATAGAGCAGCAACAAAAAGGGGATCACCTAAAGAATTGTCAGAAGCCATTAGAATGATGGAACCCATGTAGAACATCCATAAAATGCTGGAACACCAATTGAGTAGTTAGCAGAATGGGGAAACATTAGTTATTGTGTGCATGATTACAGAACACATATAAAGCAGGTGTTAAAATGGTAGAATGCCTGTAGAACAGTCAGTAAAAAGCTGAAACACCAGTAAAACTGCCATGAGGATAGTGGAATGCCATGAGAACTATTATCAGAATGGTGAAACTCTAGTAAAACTGTCAGTAAAATAGTGGAAAATCAATATATTGGGCAGAAGAGTGGTCAATAGAGTTGAGTGAATGTGGGTAGTTTCTGTAGGAGGGAAAACAAGGAACTGCTCATTATTGAACTCGGAGAATTATCAATTAGAGAAAGGTTCTAGGGAACTCAGAGACTCTCTTCCTTCTGGTCTTTTTGTATCATTAGTGGTAGAAGAAATTGGAGAAAGGCTCTTTCTTGAGATAAACTCTGGGATGAAAGTGATTGTAAGAAATTTTGTTGTTTGGTCACCCATAGAGCAGTGGTCATAAACTTACATATCAAGCTGTCGTAGAGTGGGATGCTCATGTATGAAATGGGAGAATAGAGCAAGGATGAAAAAGAGTAAAATTTGATAGATAAGATAGTAACAAATAGCATTCAGTCAATACAGTAAACACCAAATACTGTAGATTAATTAATCAAGTAAATAAGTTAGCAAAGAACTGACGAGCCTACTTTGGTTTAACCTAGAGCTAGGGAATTCAAGCCCAATACTGAAGGACCTTGATAAATGGTATGTCACATCCCAGGGTTTCATGTAATGTAAATAAATGTGACATCTGAGATGATTTAGTAGTCAAAGATGGTGGAAAAATTACTCCTGTTTGTTAATTGCTCCACCTCATAAGTAAAAGAAAAATGCCAGTTTCTATCTATTCAAGTGGAATTGAACATGTAAGTACTTCAGTGTTATGTAAACAGAAGGCTACAGTGTAAAGAACTGGTGTTTGGCAGAAAAGATAGCATAAATGGCATGGTAAGCAGTGTTGCCAAAGAAGTAAATAATTAGTAGAGCAACTTAAAATAACAGAAAAAACAAAAATAATGGTGGAAATGGCTAGGAGAGCAATTTTTAAATACATAACATTATGGAAGGTTCTCAAGAACTGTAATGTAGTTTGTATGGATCTTAGCTGCAAAATTAAACATTGTCATGAAAGATAAGGAAAAGTTCAGGGGAACCATCATCAGGCAGATGACTTTGAGAGAGAAGAAGTTTAGACTGATTGGTGCCCAATATATTCATCAATTGCCAAACCTAGTGTTTATCATGCTTCTTGGGTGTTTATTTGTGTGCCCTTTGGAGATGGCCAGTAATTTTGATCCAGTAAACACGTTGAAATTAAGGACTATACTGTAGCATTGTGTACAGGTTTATGGTCAGTCATAAAGAAGTTAGCTAGTTGCATAAAATTTTATTATTAGAATTAGGCAAAAAATTGTCTACCAATTTTTCCCACAGAATTTAAGTTAATAGTGGTTTTAGGTTTGGTAGTCAGAATTTTTTATTACTCTTTGAAATATTTATATATAGATGTATGATATTTTTCAGGAGACTCACCACGAGAACCATCACTTGTTCTTATCCTCAAGTGGGGTGGAGAATTAACTCCTGCAGGAAGAATTCAAGCAGAGGAATTAGGACGTATATTTCGCTGCATGTATCCTGGTGGTCAAGGTACTGGCTATTTTATTAACGTTTTGATATTAATATTGTTGTGAGTTTTTTGTTGGTTTCTCTAATGATTAATTTGTTATGTTAGCTATTGTAGTTAAGTAAACATTGTTTCAACTATTCATCTGACCTGAGAAATGTTTTATTTGTGAATTTTGACTAACCTGAATTCAAAACAACACATTTGTCCAGGCTAGGGATGTAACATTTCATCCAGTCAGGGGAATACACATTTTTGGGAATATTGGAGAACCTAGAGAAACCAGAGTTACATCAAATAATTTTGGACCCTAAGTTTCCTCATGTAGTCAGAAAGTACCCCTAAGAATGCATAGAATTTTAGGGAGCTATATTGTACTGGTTCCTGCAGGAGAAAAGTAGACAGTCTTAATCTTTAGGTGTTCAAGGTATGTACTCTTGTCATCCTAGTATTGTAGGAATTGGTAATTTTAAATTATATTATATGGGCTATTAAAACAAAAATTGCAAAATATTTTTTTTCTGTAAATATAAACCTCTTAGTGTTACTAATGTCTTTATCCAGTGTTGGAAGCAGCAGTGAAATACTGAATAGCTGTCAAAACTACCAAAGCAGTGATTAGTGCTGGGTGAGACTCCACTACACTGCTGTGTCCATTATCTCATTTGGTGAAAAACTAGGGATTCTTCCAGGGTGCCTTCTGGGTTGTTAGCATTTACTGTGGTCTTAAACCATACGGTCTTTACATTGCTGTCTTACCTTCTTGTCCTTGCTCAACAATAACTGGGAAGAGGTACAACTTACCTTTCTTGTTTCCCATCTTCTTCGGTGATTTCTGCTTATCTCTGCTCTTTTCATTTTGCAAATCACCTTCTTTGGCTTCTAGTCTTGTCAACTGTTCTGCCGTACTTCTGATGTTAGGTAGTCATATTTTCTTATTGCCATGTCTATATCTATCTTCATCTTTTATTCTGCTCACCTGACAACTTTAACTGATCAATATTAGAGTGAAGAGATTGTTTTACATGGCTCATAACTTGCTGGCTGCATGAGTCTTGTACTGTGCATGGTAATGGTACATCTTATAACACCTGACCATCATCACATCCTGCTTCTTGAGCTTACCCTTATAGAATTCAGAGCTTGTAATCAACTATTTGTCATCCATGATGTGGCTTACATTGCTTATTATCACCATGATCATCTCCAACCCTTCATACTGCTATGGAGATTTATGACTCTGTCACCATGCTCGACCTTCCCTCAGTCCTACATATCTGGCTTTTCATTTGTTATTAGGACCATCTCTCTTTTAAATGCTAGTTTAACAAGAGTTTTTGGTTGCTTCCTTTCTTTTTCTTCAATGTCCATCCATCCCTCTGTTATTTGAGTTATAATCATTGCTCTTCAAAGCCGCATTTTCTTCTTCTTATTCTTTTTTACTCATACCTGTGTGGGGACTCCATTTCCTATCAGCCTCCCCCACTTTCCTCTGTCTAATGCATCCTGACTTCTTAAATCTTTCTCTTACTTGTCATTCACTGTTTTATCCTCCCATATGAACTTTGGCCTTCCCTTCCTTCTTCCCTCCACCTCCGTGCTCATAACCCTTTTACACACATGACCTCTTTCTCTCTGCATAAAATGACCAACCACCGTAGTTTTCTTACCAGAATCTTCTTTAATACTTTACCTATCTTAACTGTTCCACTGCTCCTTACTAAACTAGAATAAATTGATGGCTTTGGTGTTCCACTTGAGTTAACCCTCCACATTCATCCTCATGAATGTAGCCATTTCATGGAAATTTCTACTACCAGTCTAAAGCACTCCTCTTGTGCTGAAACACTAGGACCCTTATGTATGTCATCATCTCATTGTAGAAAGTACCATATTGTGGTTCACTTGTTCAAAGAACAGGGCCTTGCCTCTTTTGCCATGTGACTTTTTCCAGGAGCATGAATCTTCTGGCACTGAAGAGTTAGCAACATGTTCATGGAATTCCACATATTATCTCTTTAGGTGCTGACTTTTCTCTTCCAGCTAGATTAAATCCTTCTATCCCTAAAGCACACTCATTCATCTTGACCCACCCCTTATCATTTAGATAATATTCCCCCCAGAGCAGTTATGTGGGATTGCAGGGAAGTACAAATTAGTTGAGATACGAAGTGCAAGTGAGATATATAAAGTAAGAAATGAACTTACTCAAAATTGACAAATAATTTGAGTGAAAGCATATAAGTGTTTATAATAATAAATTCAAAATGAAAACTAAAGTAAGCTTTGTATTATGTATTATTCTCTATAACACAAAAATGAGCTATGCGCATATCCACACAAAGCATCTGGGAGTAGTGAA
This sequence comes from Macrobrachium rosenbergii, assembly GCF_040412425.1. Lineage (NCBI taxonomy): Eukaryota > Metazoa > Arthropoda > Malacostraca > Decapoda > Palaemonidae > Macrobrachium > Macrobrachium rosenbergii. Next base: position 31,288,773 of record NC_089762.1, on the reverse strand, counting down.
AGTATCTGCTGGGTACTGGTCATATCACCTTTGACAGATACATATTTATTGTAAGAGCTGACATATACTGCATTTAGATTAAATCACTGAATACATATAACTTACATACATGATGGTGATGGTACTAAGGTAACACAGTACTGTAATTTGTGATGAAAATGAATGTAAACAAAAGACGAGGAATGAAGATTGCTCATAAGTACATATCTGCTGTGCAACTGGTCTTGAGGTGTGAAAGCTTTAGGCTGTTGAGATGAAATTTCTTTGTTTATGAGAAATCTCAGCAAGCATTATCCACCACTGTGCCAATGGAAAAGCTACAGTATTTAGCATTTTGATGTTATTCTCTAATGCCTGTAAATTCACAAGTACATTAAGTTTATGTGTTATGTGAACACCAAAGGTAAACAGATACATAGCAATACACAGGAACAGCTATGTTATATTCCTGTACAGATAATCTCTTGTAAGACCAGATTTTTCGATAATGGAGGTGAGACTTGTGTCATGCTATTTTCTGAGGCATGAAGTTTATCTCTCTTTTTTCCCCACTTTCCCTTCTATCTTTTTTCTTGTTTTTGCACGCTTCCCTTCCACTGACTTGGAGTCTTACCAAACCTTTCAGTTCATCGAGGCTTTTAGGCTAGTGAGGGGTATTTTTGGGCCATGCAGGCAACTTGCCTTTGTACTAGCTTTACAATTAGCCTTGAACTGCAAGTCTGCATTACTGGCCTCATGCTTAACTGGCATCTAGAGTAGGGCACAGTATATGCTTTACAGGGTACCTTTTTCTCTTCTATGACGATCTTGTTTTCTAAATCACTGTCTTTCATTGCCATTATATAGTTAATTTTACATGCTGATCTTTGTTTTTAGTGTTGACTTTTAATAATAATGTTTTTGTTACTCTAATACATCTGATATCAAGCTTCTGGTGTTCTGTATAGTTTTTGGGATTTTTTAATGTTCAAATAATACTGTATTTGTCTATGGTAGCATAATGTTGGTCCCTGTCTGACAGGCTTGGCATCTCCTTCTTTTGTGACTTTTTTTTTTTTATTTCTTTATTAAACTGCGTATATTTTGTACTTTGCTATATGTAATCTGCTTGACTTTTTTCAGATTTCTTCTATGGTTAAAGCTCTTTAAGATTAATAATATTTTGGCATACGTGTTTTTGGTTCACATATGCTAGTTTAATTGTTTAATTAGTAGAGGTATTCTCTCTCCATGTGTTTTCTAGGAATGTACAAATGTATGAGGTAAATGTACTGTAATTATGTATGCTTTGCTAGCTTATTCTCTGCAGCCTACTCCATCCCCCTTCCCCAACCTTGCATTTGGCAAAGTAATTTTATTGATATTAGGGTTTCCTATTCTAGCAATATTTTTGTTAGCTCATATACCAAAACATTACTGATCAAAGTTTGCCTTAAGTTTCTAATCTTTTATTAAGTTGTCCCTGTATATCGTGAGTTTCTTAATTGAATAATTATTCTAGCTCCTTCATACTGTTTTACATTGACAGTGTTAAGCCTTGTTGTATGCCAACTAAGGTTTACCTTCCCAACATTTAAGTTTTGCTTTGTTTTGCATTTTTTTAATACCCTATATAGTATTATACTATGAATTATTTTGCATGGGTAGTCCTTTTCTTATTGTCTTTCTTGGGTATAATGTGTAGGTAGATGCTTCTTTAGCAATATATTACAGTATCAGTGTTTTTACAACTTTATTTCACAGTTTATCAGTCCTACTAGTAGTTTGCATAGAAATATTCTTGTGTACCACCCCTTACTTAAATTTTTATAGCTCATTAGTCTTCAAATTTGGCTGTTACCTCGATAGTGGTTCAGTTTTTACAGTCATTGCAATTTATAATTGCCTGTGTTTCCCACCACCAAACTAATTAATGCTCTGTCCATATCCACCACAGAACTAGCAGCTCTAGTAAAGTTTTGGACCTTGCTTGCAAGTCTGAAGGTGAAACATTTGTCATTTATTTAGGTTCAGAGATTACGGTAGAATTACTGAATAAACTACATTCATCCTTTTACCTCAAAAGACTTAGGAATGGCTCTTTCATCTCTTGAGATACAGCAAGTTTGTTCATTTTGAATCCTTGGGAGTGATAACTCAGACAAGGAGTCAAAAACTGTGGCATTATTTGAAGGACTGAATATTGAAAATGTCCCTTATTATGATATGAAACATCCATATACAGATGTATATTTAAAAGGCAAGGGATATGTCCTTAATTTTCTGTATGAACCCATATCTTTTGCACAGCCTATTTTTGTATGTATGAGAATCTCCATACTCTTCAATCACTGAAGAGGAAAAGAAGAAAAGTAAGTTCTTTTATAGTCACGAGGTGGTAAAACCTCACATCATGTAGTTTTGAGTGTAATGAAGATTTCTTTTTTTACATAGCCTGATTAATCATTCCAATACTAAGGGTCAACATATGTGGCAGATACAAAATGTCCTAATAATGGCTGCACACGTCTTACCTCAGCAAGTTGCCACAGTTATTTCCAGTCAGAACTTGTGTTGTCATGCTTGTTTAGCATATATAGCATATTTAACACAAATTAAAATAATAAGGTGGTATTAAAAATTTTGTGTATATTATTATAAGGATAGCAGAATGTTTCCAGGAGCTGATGCACTGAATGTAAACAACCAAACAATGACCAAAATGTTTGAATCGAGTTGAGTTTGTGGTATATCCTAGGCAGTGACACCTGCTGAGTTCCTCTCGAAGTCACCATGAATCCAAACAGCCAGTCTGACAACTACAATATGCCTCATCTGAGCAGTACATTCTGAATTCAAATAATGGTTTATGATAGTTCAGTAATACACAGAGGCAGGTTATTGAATATAAATACACTTACCTTATTAGTTTACAGTACATAGATGCTACATAGTAGGACTTGAAGTAAAAAAAAGTTTGAATGGTACTGATATTTAATTGAAAATTGAAATTTTAACTCCATTGATATTTTAAAATCTTTCAGTCTTGCTAAAAGTACCATTCATTATCAGAGGTAAAAAGGTCTGTAAGTGGATGTGAATCCCTGGAAGTTCCCTTTTCATCGTTGGAATCTTCACGCTCAAATTCTTCTTCGTCACTTTCTTGCCATAACAGATGGTCTTCTTCCCCATCGATTGCATTTGAAATCCCACAGATTTAGATAATCATGACAGTTTCTGCATGAACACCCTCTTGAGACTTCAAAATTGCACAGTGCCTCCAATGGTGCAACATGAATATTTTCATTCTTTGTAAGTTACTTTTCTCCACAAAGCATCCATTTATTCCACTCCAGATGAGTGTTGTCTTTAAAGTCTTTGTTTAGCCTTAAATTGAAAGCTGAAGCAAAGATTTAGTCCCACTGTAATTATTGCAGTTACAGTATCGTTTCCTTGTAAATGTGTCTTGATGTCTGATAGATGGAATCTGGAAATGTCCCTAACCAACAGTCCCTTTTTTTTTAAACTTCCTGTCCACTTATTTTTCACCTTTTTAATATATAATCATACACCAGATTCACTGTCCAACCTTTTGCATAAACTCAAAAATAAAAACACACTTTGAGGGAACTTTATATTGGGCATTGTTGTTAGTGTGAATATAACCATAGATTTAATTTGCATTATTTAGTTTCAGATGTAAGGTGGCTTAATACCACAGTGAAGACTTGTCATGGCCTGTACTTTTTATGAGAATTGTCTTATTTTAGTCACTAGCATATCACTACCAAGTATATCAAAAATTGTTTCATCCACGTTATCAGTCTGATACCACAGGTAATTGTTTATTGCTCTATGAGTCTGATGACATATCTGTGGAAATGTGTAATATTGTTTTTAAGGTCATCAGGGAATTTCTGAGCAATTTTAGTATAATGTCATAACACAAAATCTTTCGTTTAATGTTTTACATCTATTTCCACTATCACATGTAACTCTTCAAGGCAAGGGAACTTCATTAGAAGGGTTTGCTATATTCATGGTTTGAATGGAAACTAGATTACCAGTTTTCAATTTCCTGGAAGTTTTGGGTTTCATGTGGATGGGTTTTGCCTGGTTTGATTTTCTAGTTCAGGCCAAGGACAGATGCTGTTTCTTGTAGAACATTTCTTCTTAGGCATCTTCTGGAAGTTGTAGTTTTTCTCCCAATCTCATAACAGCTTTTCTTTAACTCCATACTTTCTTGCTGCATCATTGTTGTGTGAGAATACAGTAAATTCAATAACTTCAGCTTGAAGTTGGAGTTGTATTTGACTCTTTTGTTAGTGGAGCCATGTTGATAAATATTTGTAGATATATAGCATTTAGAAACAGAATGTGATGACATAGCTACCACCATAGAAGATGCTTTAGTACCACCTACAGTGGTTTGTCAGTTCAATGTACAGTATAGGGGATTGTTAAGAAAACAGTAACCTAGATTTGTTGCTAAGTTAAGCTGGCCTTAAGCCAGAATTGGCTCTTACGTAAAGTTTAAGCTGTGGGCTAAAAGATTAACTAACCCATAGTTTTGCCATTGGATGTGTAGGAATGGTAGCAACACTGGCTATCAGTTTACATGACTGATATGAGAACTTTGGTGTGAATGTTGCAGTGACCATTCTGACTCAAATTTATTTATGAACTGCCCGTTGCACTCTTCATAGAGAATAAAGCAATGATTACAGGCAGTCCCCGGTTATCGGCAGGCTCGATTATCAGTGATCCAGTTCTACGGCGCTTGTCTAGTGATGTGAATCTGCAAGTTTTGGCACCGATATGAGCTGAAGTGCCGAAAATCACTGATTTTCAGTTATCAGCGATTTTTGCTTTTTGTCATGTTGCTGGAATGAAACCCTCCGCCAATAACCGGGGACTGCCTGTACTGTATTTCATAAAATATGAGTATAATGCTTACCAAACACTGAGGATGGAAAAACAGCTTGGACAATCCTGAAGTGGCCTAATACTTAGAGCCTGAAAATAACTAAACAATCAGTAATGGTTGTTACAATTGAGAAAAGGGATTTTGACAAAGGAAAAATCTATTTCTGAGGGAGGCCCCGTGTCACCTGGTGAAATTCCATACTAACACGAATTTCTAGGTATAAATATTGCTAAGTATACCAGAGAAAAAGGCTTTCAGGAATGCTGGATTTACTACCCCCAGATCGAGCGTCTTCCATAATGAAGACGTCGGTATTACCAAGGGTGAGTGAAAGAATCACAACCACAGCGCCACACTCGATAGACATCCCCATGTCAAAATCCCCCGGGAAGAGAGTAGAGAGCCGTTCCAGCCCCTACACTCACCCGCCCGCCAAGCAGCGACTCCAGCGCCACCTACACTCATTCCAGACTAGCACCACCCCCAGGCTTGGCATGTGCAAGAAGGGGGGGCAAAACCAACTTCTGGGAGGGTCACCGGGTGACATGGGGCCTCCCTCAGAAATAGATTTTTCCTTTGTCAAAATCCCTTTTCTGAGTTCGGCCCCGTGTCACCTGGTGAAATAGTGACAGAGAATCACGCCAAGACTGCAAAGCTACAGAATAAAAATAAAAGGTGATCTGAACAAAAACACAGGCTATGAAAAATAGATTTAATTATTATATCTCTCTATGGAAAAATAGGTTCAATAACAGGTAAGTACATGAACTTAATCTTAAGAGTAATATACAAAAATAGGCAGATAATGCAAATACAGGTGGAATAAGGTACACCCAATAAGATAAAGACACAAACAAGTAAACATAAACTTACACCTAAGAACAAAGAGAGACATTTACAACATCAGAAATTTTTGAGGTACATGGAGCAAAATAAAAACAGCTCCAGTACCCCTAGGATAATCCAAATTCACAGCATATTAACATACAATCACCAAGACAAATTAATAATAAGGGCAATAATAATATCAATTATGAGGAGCAAGGCAGTGAGGCATGATTGATCCAGAAGAGCAGGCAGAGAAATAAATGAGGCAGGCGGGCGGGGGCGAAAGGATAAGGATTAAGGATAATTAAGGTGGGGGGATGACACTCCCCACAGCCACTGTAGAAAATTTCAGGGCTTCGAGTGATTTTAAATAATGGCGTTTAAACACTAGAGGTGATTTCCATCCCATATACTTGGTAAGTTCTGCAAAATCCATATTATGAAAATAGTTGGTAGAGGTAGCTACCGCACGGATATCATGAACCTTGGGGACTGAATCCGGGTTGGCTTGTTTAATAAAATACAGAATTTGCTGTCTTATAGCATTCAACGAAAGAGTTCCACCTTTCTCCCTGATAAAAAGAGGACCCGACTTACACTGTGGAGTTCTTAGCAGGTAAGACTTTAAGGTATAAACTGGGCATAAGGACTGGTCCTGTGGAAGAGGCACCACCTTCCAAGGGGACCACCTGTCCTGAGGGTCTTCATTTTTAGCTAAAAATCTATGATCAGGGAAAGGAGGACTTCTCGGACGGGAGGAAATTAACATGATCACCACCCCTAGCGAGAGCCGACAGCTCTGAAATTCTGGCACCTGAAGCCAAGCTAATCAGAAATAAGGTTTTCCTTAACAGATCCATGTAAGAGCACTGTGAGTTGTCAATATCAGATGCTAACTTAAGAACATCGTTGAGGAACCACGTAACAGAATGTGGGCGTGTTACGGGTCTCAAACGAGCACATGCTCTAGGGATGGATGAAAAGTATGAATCTGTAAGGTCAATTTTAAAACCATACAAAAATACTTTCTTCAAGGCTGATTTAGCTGTAGTAATAGTGGCCGGGGCAAGGCCTTTTTCAAACAATGATCTAAAGAAAGTAACCGCTAGGTTAGTAGTCATAGTTTGAGCTTCAGATGCCTTCAAAAAGGATGCTAATTTCTTGACTGCTGAATCATATTGTCTGAGAGTAGACTCCCTCTTATCAGATTCTAAAAACAGAGTGTTAACGGGGTCAGTGTTTGCTCCCTTTTGAGCAGCGAACTTTACAAAGTCCATAAAACTAGGGCATTCTGAATTCTTAAGGAAGCTGACACAGTCTTGGTTTGTACTACTTGGGTCAATCTGGGATTGGGAATCTGATGACACCGCAACTTGAGCTCCTGAAGTAGGGAACCAGTTGCTCTTCGGCCAATAGGGAGCTATCAGAGCCAGTTGGCCTTTGAATGACCTGAGTTTGTGTAGTACCTTCAATAACATGTTTATTGGGGAAACAAGTAGATCCTCTCCCAGTTGTTCCAGTCTATGGTCATCGCGTCCGTGGCATAGGCCTGGGGTCCAGGTTTTGGAGCCACATAACAGGAAGCTTGTAGTTGCTCTCCGTCGCGAACAGATCCACTTGGAGTCCCGGAACCCGGCGGCAAATCCAATTGAATGACTTTCCGTCCAGAGACCACTCCGTCTCCAACGGAGTGGTCCTAGACAGGGAATCCGCCACCACGTTCCGCACCCCGCTAGGTGGGTGGCTGACAGATGCCAGCCGTGCTTGTTCGCCAGGAGAAGATAGCTACCATCACCTGGTTTACGCGACCTGATTTGGAGCCGCCCCTGTTGATGCAATGAACCACCACGGCGCTGTCCAACACCAGCCTGATGTGAATCCGGCTGGGGCGGATTTTCTTTAGAGTTAGAAACACCGCCATAGCTGCCAAGGTGTTTATATGGAACTGTTGAAACATTGTAGACCATGTTCCTTGTACTTTTTGTTTTGGCGAATACCCTCCCCAGCCGCTTAATGAAGCGGCTGTGTGAATTACCAGCGCCGGAGGAGGGAATTGAAGCGGGACTGACTTTGACAGGCCGCTGACTGTGGACCAAGGCCGCAGTCTCACCTTCAAGATTCGTGGGATGGAAGAGATCCTGTCTCTGAGCCTGACATTGGCTCGTCTCCGCCACATTCTGTTTATGTCTTTTAACTTCGCTTTTAAGAGCAGGTCCGTCACTGAGGCAAATTGAAGGGAGCTGAAGATTCTTTCTTGGGACCGGCGGGATGTTGCTTTGTCCTTCAAAAATTTTCTGGTAACGGAGGCTCTCTCCTTCCGTTTGGACGGCGGGAGGGATAGCCTGTACGAGGACAGGTCCCACTGGAGGCCCAGCCACTGAAACCGGGACTCCGGAGTCAAGCGGGAATTCTCCCTGTTCAGCTGAAAGCCTGACGACTCCAGGAATTTGATGACTATGGCCGTAGCCTTCCGGCACTCTTGAACTGTTGGGGCCCAGATTATCCAATCATCCAGGTACGCTGCTAGGGAGATCCCTCGGGACCGGAGCTGCTGAACTACTGTTTCCGCCAGCTTTGTAAATATCCTGGGGGCTATATTGAGACCGAAAGGCATGACCCAGAAGGAGTAGGCTTGCTTCCCTAGTCTGAAACCCAGGAAGGGAGAGAAGTTCTGCGCAACCGGGACATGATAGTAAGCGTCTGAAAGATCAATAGAGGTGGTGACGGCTCCACGCGGAAGTAGAGTCCGTACTTGAGCCACCGTAAGCATGCGAAACTTGTCGCATTTTATATAAAGATTTAGACGCGACAGATCCAGAATCACTCTTTGCTGACCGGAATCTTTCTTTGGGACAGTGAACAACCTGCCCTGAAATTTGAGGTGCCTTACTTTCTTTATTGCTCTCTTGTTGAGCAGTTCCGTCACATAGTCCTGTAGGGCTTTGGAGGGTGGTTGGTAAAATCTGATCAGGGGAGGGGGGTCCTTGATCCAGCTCCAACCCAGACCCTTGGACACAATGCTGTGTGCCCAAGGACTGAAGGACCACTGGTCTCTGAACCAGTAAAGGCGACCACCTACCTGACTGGTCTCAGTGGGAGGAAGTGGGTTTGCTTCCTCTACCACGTCCAGGTTTTCCCCGGGAGGCAGAGCCAGGTTTGCCTCTGTATGGGGCTCGACCTCTTCCCCCCCTTGCGCTCCTATTAAGGCCGTGAAAGAACCCACGGCCTTCATAGGTAGGGTTGTACGCCCCAGAGGAGACGTACGAGGGTGCAGCAAGGGATTGGGCTGGTTGGACCAGCACGTATTGTTGGGGTTGACCCTTGGAGGTGGAGGGCTGGGCCACCGCCGAGACCGGGACAGCCTGGACGACCGTCTGGTGATGATGTCTTTTTGACGCCTGAAACGTTTACCAGACTTGGTCTGGGAGTTGCCAGATTCCGGGGTTTTCCTCTTGTAGGCGGAGATACCCCAACGAGAGCGAAGGCTCTGATTGGCTCTGGTAGCCTCGCTCAGAACACTGGCTACTTCGTCATCTGGGAAGAGATTGGCCCCCCAGATAGAACTCTTCATGAGCTTGTTAGGCTCATGACGTATGGTGGCATCAGCAAAAATGAACTTCCGGCACTCCAACTTCGCCACCATAAAATCATACAGGTCTGACTGAAACCCTGCTAACAGGGATTTAGCCAGAACCTGGAAGAAGGGCTCCTCTGCGCAGGAGACGGTGGTCGCTTCTGTCAAGCAGAGGGAGTTCAAGGACCGGCCCAACCGAGACCGAGCCTGAAACTCCGCCTTCAGCAAAGCTTCCGGGAGCTTGGGAAGCTGTTCACTAAATTGTGAAGACGCACAGTCAGCGTCCAATTTACCCACAGTAAAACTCCTCACCCCCTGGGAATACCAGGGATGTGTGAAGTCTGTCTCCCTCAGCTGAGGCAAGGGATTGCCATCAATGCAAGCCTGAGCCGTAACCAGAGCGATTTTGTTAAGGCAGGGAGTGGGCAACTTATCACCCAATGAAAACATGGTGTAGTTGCCCTTGAAAGGAGTCGATTTCGTATTCTCTGCCTGCCACTCCGTAAGAGTGCGCAGGAGAGCAGACTGCGCCTGGTCCCTCGGAAAGATCACTGTCTCCCTAGGGACCTTGTCTGAGCGTACCCAGGCTTCCTCCGTCAGCCTAACGAAGCCTGGGTAAGGGGGCAGGAGATCAGGAGGGAAGAACTCCAATTCCTCCAGACGCCTCGTGCCAAGACCCTCAATAGTCAGGGTGTCTTCGTGCCAAATGGCACGAAGAGCAAAATGCCATGGGTTCCCTACATCGAAGGGAGGGAGGTCAGCCGTATCTGGGATCTCATACTGTGGATCGGCCCCGCCGGAGCGAGCCATATCTGCCAGTAGAGTATCGTGGCTGTGAAGCTTTTCTGTGATCTTGGAAAGCTTCGCCTCAACCTCCGCCGAGAATCTCTCGAGCAACGAATTAGCAAACACCTCAGGGTCAAAGGCAGGCTGGCGAGGAGGGCTTGGTTTTGGCGCCCTCTTACTCGCTCTTTTGCCCGAGGTTCCTGGTTTGCTCCCGGAGGCCACAGGTACAGCAACCTTAGCCTTCGACGGGGAAGGAGATGCTATGGGAAGACGAGGACTTGAAGCCCTTCGCCTTCCACGAAGTCTTCAGCTTCAACTTGGGGACAGCAGATGGAGCCCTGTCCCTCAAGAAGGAAGACTTACTAAACCCTGTAAAAGAAGAAGCAGAGGATGATGGGGAATCAAAAAGGGCGCCCGCCCCCGCAACCTCACTTACCTCTCTACCTACCCCTTGGTCCGGCTCCGTATTCATCGGCTCCAGGTCCAAGTCTAAGGCGGCGACGTCCTCCGAAACCTACGTGTACAGGGGGTCTTCTTGGGGTGGCTGGGTCACGTCCCGGAACTGCTGTATGATAGGGGTAGCCAATTCCGCCGGAACAGCAGCAGCAACCCGGGCGCCGAGGTAGAGCAGGTCTCTCAGGCTCGCGTCGAGGACGTAAGGATTCCCCGACGGCACGTTCCTTCTGAACCCAGCCACCCAGGCGCAGAGAGACTCAAGGGCCTCTTTCTTAGAGGACTCGTCAGCCTGAAAGAGAGCAGGAAATCAGGACTAACATACTGTAACATAAAAGATATGATTACAATATGAGTACCTATTAGACTGAAAGAAACATGAGGAACGAAAGGCAATAGCTTACCGACTCATCCTGGATGCAACTGCATAAAGCGAAGCAAACCTCACAGCCATCAGGATGCCAAACGATGAGATCATCCAGCCGGACCGCACAACCAGCGTGGGTCCGGCACACCACATGTCCGTAGGGTTGATGGAGGGTGGCGGTGCATCCTGGCTCCTCACAACGCACAGTCTGTAAGTGTGAAAAGTACATGAACCTACCGCTCTAAGAAACTTAAACTAGGCAGGCACGGGTATTTCAACCTACTACCGGAGGACTCCGGCGGGAAGAAAAAACCCCCGTCAGAGACGGGCCTCCCAAACAATAAATTAATTAAAGCGGTAAGCAAGCTGCTCTCCGACCACCGGAATACTCCGGTGGAGCGAGAGAGCAGAGTCAACAGGGCCCTACCACAAGGGATGCCGGCAATAAAAACGGCGGAACCCCAGGGCAGGACACCGGACCCCAAAAACAACATAATGTCTAATGGCGGAGTGAGCAGCTCACTCCGCCAGTGGATATGAATATATATAGAATACAAGAGATGGTAACAGAACTGGTAACATGACAATGAATCACACATTCCGGAGTCCGGAAACACCCCCACCGGAGATCCCAAACCTCCACCGCTAGAGAACAGTAGGAGGTGAGGCTACCAACATCACGAGGCCACAAGGGCCGGAGTAAGCGCCAATCAACCCAACTAAAGTAATCTCAAACGCAAGCGAACGCGGAAAGAGGTCGAGAACGAAAACCCAAGAATGTTCGAAACCCGCTCAATCCTAGGAGAGCAGGTTAACGAAACATTGAGCCAAGCGCAGAGCCACCGGGGACTTGCCCTGGGAGGGAGCGAATCCCTCCACCAGGGAAAGCCCCCAAACTCGGAGAAAACGCCAGCTGACGTCACCCGCACGAGAAGAGGCAAGAGCTGACCTGGGGTAGGGAGGGGGAGGGAAGGGTTGGTGGGGCAGGGATGGGGAGTAGGCTAGGGCAAGTGAAAACAGGAGACTGGGGAAGACACTTCACCCGCTCGACTGCAGTCACGCACCACGCCAAGTAAATTAATACCAGCCGTGGAAGGACATAGCCTACCCCGAATAAGAGGAGGAAGGGGATAGCGACCAAGGCCTCAACATGCTGACTCACACCTAGTCATAGCCTAGGTCAGCACCCGCACCTAGGCATAGCCTAAGCTAACAGGAGGGGACAAGGGAAGGGAGGGGAGGAAATAACAGGGAGAGAAATTTCCATGCTGAAAACCAACCAGAGCCGAAAGAAAAGGGGGGGGATGCCATAACAGCATAGAGGAGACACACCCACAGAAAGCTCTACCCCTCCGTGGAGAAGGGGGAGGACAATGGGGTCTCACTCTACCACTCAAACAACGGCCCGTGGAAGGAACAACAGAAACTCCCTCAACCTGGGGATTCCCTCCCCATACCTAACCTACTGAGGAGAGCGGGAGGCCAAGGAAGTAAAATACGAGCCTAACATAGACATAGGCAGGCTAGGGAGCCCCACACAACAAAATACCAGATAAATCACCATCACTAAAAGTAAATACCGTATACATAAACCAGGAATTACTTTGTGCTCGTGCAAGGCGCATAGCCTAACCGAGAGGAGCGACAGGGTAAACAATAAAATCGAGGCTGACGCTCCCCCGCATGTAAATTCAAGGCAATAAAACACTGATAGCAACAGCACGACATAATATAATGATAAAGAAGCTAAAACTGTCAAAGGGAACACATCCTGGTGGAGGAACCCAAGCGGGAAATGACGGGAACCCTAATGAAGGAACCCCGACATGTGGTTCAGTAAAATAATGTAGAGAAACACCGATACAACCCGCCCAGGAAACACCACCAGGATGAAACCCAGGGGGAATAATGATAAGTAATATAACGACAAGGAGAAATCCCAAACAGAACAAGCTGGTGGGCGAATCTCGCGGTCGACATGGCTGGCTAGGGGACGCGACAGCGTCATAACAACAATCACATATAATATGAAAATACAGATTGACCCAGCCAAACTTATCATAAAAACCCCACAATAAGATGGTACTTAACTTGGTGACAGTAAAGCTGCTTGAAGACATGCTGGCAATAAGGCAAAAAACAGCCAAAAACACAAGCACAAAAATTCTGGGGGGAATAAATTCACGTGCTAGAAATGGAATGAGTGTAGGTGGCGCTGGAGTCGCCGCTTGGCGGGCGGGTGAGTGTAGGGGCTGGAATGGCTCTCTACTCTTCCCGGGGGATTTTGACATGGGGATGTCTATCGAGTGTGGCTCTGTGGTTGTGATTCTTTCACTCACCCTTGGTAATACCGACGTCTTCATTATGGAAGACGCTCGATCTGGGGGTAGTAACTCCAGCATTCCTGAAAGCCTTTTTCTCTGGTATACTTAGCAATATTTATACCTAGAAATTCGTGTTAGTATGGAATTTCACCGGGTGACACGGGGCTGAACTCAGAAAACAATATGCATTGCAAATAGATCATATCAAAAGAATGAAAATCTCAGTACTTTATAAAAGAACTGAATAGTATAGAATTATCAGTAGCAAATGAAAATATATATAAAATATAGAAGTAGGAAATTGGCAATCTAAAACTTTCCAAATTAGGAAGAATTTGCTGTTAAAAATTTAACAGACATATTGGAAGTGAGTTTTTTACTTTTGTGAATCTGGGGGAAACAGGATCACAAAAGCATCGACTTACATTTAGTAGCAGGTTTTTCTTTTCATCTTCAGAGATTGGAGTTTTTGGTGATTTTCTCAGACTCACAAACGTTTATTATGAAAATATTAACAGATGAGAGGCAACATCCAGTCTTTGTCTGTCATTCTATTTAAAGAGTGACCATTGTGGACTTGACACACTGTCTGTAGTATACTTAGTGAAGCGGCCCAATTTTTATTAGAAGTGGAACAATGAGTGATTGTTATAATTGATTACTTAAGGTAGAGTTCATTTTGTTGTACTGCTTCAGGTATTTTAATCAGTGGCAAAGATACCCCAGAGTATTATTATTTTTCCAAATAGTCATGAAAGATGGAAAGTCATGCAGCTTTGGACTGAAGGGATGTTACAGAAGAATCTGTAGTACTGCCTACAATACTGAAGACACACATTAGGTGATACCCCTTTATAGGGACTCCCAGTGATCATGGGATATTGATTTTTTTTAAGTTAAATTCATAACGTTTGTTTTTTTTTTTTGATTTTGCAACCAATTTTCATCTTATTTTATTTTTAAATCCTTATTAATTGCTCTTCCCCTTATCATAATCTTTGCAACATTTTAAACTTTCCTATTTCACACAACCCATCATGACTATATAATTTTTTATCACTCTTCTTAATGGCTTTTTTGGCCTCGGTGCTAGGCTTTGTGTCAAAATATGATACAGTACTTTACTTCCATAAATACATTCACCCATATTAGATTTCTGATTAACACGGAGAACAGCATTGTGGTTTTTTTTTTACACAAAAACATTGCAGGATTTAATACAGTACTGTAGTACTGTATTCTCTTGAATTATGTCTTGTTTTTATGGATTGTTTGTGTATATAACAGGGGCAGTGCAGTTTGTGTATTTTTGAAACATCTTCTGTCTTATATACCTTACGACTTGTTTGTACCGTGCTACTCTGTCACATATTATAAGAAATTAAAGAGAATTCTGCAATGCCAACTTCAACTTTGATGTATCTCCCTTGTTTTTATTATACAGTACAGTACATTATTCATTGCAGTATAATTCATCAAATATATTTTTTCCTTACCTTATTGTCAGAAAACTATTTGTATGAATGTGTGTGTTTCTGCAGTTCAGTTAGCCCTAATTGGAAACAGTTAAGATTACTTGCAAGTGAACTTTCCTGTCTAATTATGAAAAAATTATTCAATATTAGTTTAACTAAGAGATCCAACACTGTTGTTTATGGCACATAGCATCAGTTAGTGTATATGCTAAAAGGGAAAATGTTATAATAAAGTTCTGAATACAGTACAGTGTATAGTACCATATTGCAAAATAAATTTCAGTTGATGGTGTTAGCTTTTCCCCCTTTGGTCACCATAATAGGAATGTACCCAAGCATTCAGGGAGTGGACCAAAGATTAGATCTTGAAGGCACCACCACCAGAACAGTGTGATCTGACCTGACTTGACCTTTATGTTCTCTTTGCTAGTGCAAAGTTTGTCTCCTCAGCCATAGCTTATGATACGGAGAGGGACAGATTGGTGAAATGATATGGATGATGAATTTCGCTCGCATTTGTTTTGGATAATTGGGCTAATATAAGCATTTGTAGAGACAAAAAAGGTTTTTACTGTATAGGAAAGAGGAAGAGGCTGCCACAGAGCAGAGAGATCTCAAGAAGAGATAAGAGATTGGTAGCTGGTAGGAGGAATTGTTGTTTAGGAGAAACACAGTGGTTGCCCTTAGATGAGGGTTATATTTCTTCCAGGGCTGGCTATATTACATTATTGAGCCAACAGAACATAAATATTTAGTAAATGGAATGAAGAAATGAATGGTTGGCATTGAAATCCAGTAAATAATTTTTAAGAAGTGGGCTAAATAAGTTAAACCATAGTATTCAATATTTCCTGGACTTCTGGAATGCATGGATGGGGTGCAGAAGAGAAGAAATGATTAATGCTTGATTTGTTTAAAGGAGAGAAAGCTGGATGTCATGGCCCTCTTAAAAAGGGTGATATGTGTGCAAGGAATATAATGGAAAAAGATTGTGTCTGGTGTAGTTGAAAAGTGTAGAACTAAGGAAATTGTAGCGCTTTGAATGTCAAAAGACTTAGAGTGAAAAAATTGCTCCCAGCCACCTGCTGAAATTAGTGTGTAATAGTACTTTTCACATGGGTATTGTTTATGGTATGGTTTGTTGGGAACAGAACAAAAATACATTTTGGAATCTTTACCACTTCATTACTGGTATTTCCAATCCTTATTAGCATAAATGGTCTAAATGGAAACTTAGAATTTTAAAAAAGTTTACAATTGTTTGTATTTTCATTTGCTGTAGACATTAATCCACTGAAAAGTTTACTAAATATATCTCCCGGTTCTAATGACATTACTGAAACTTGTTAAAATGCTTATCACTATCTTTCAGAATTGAGGCTCTAAATTCATGGATTTTCATACTAAAAAAAAAAAACTTTAAAAATTCAAACATGATGAATAAAAATTATTCTTGCTTTAGGCAGCAAAGTATTGAGAAAATTATTGGACAGATCATCCTTAGCCTGTTTTTACTACTAGTTGGTACTTGGTCACCTTAGGTGAGCATCCTAGAGATTCTCTATTTGCAAAGAACCACACAGTTGCTATGTCTTCCTAATTCACTTTAATCAAGGACATCATGGCAGACTCTCAACACATAATGGTTAGGGCAAGCTCATGTTTTAAGTCTTAAGCCATGAAGATCTGTGGTTCCCTGATATATGGGACAGCTTGCTTATACCTTTCCATTTTTCATTCTTATAAGGATGCTAATTGACTGTGTTTCAATTTCTTCCTTCCGGATATGGCCCTTACCACACCTTTATGGCCTCTGCAGGAGTAATTAGAAAATCTTTGCTCTCTTCTGAAAGACTCCATGAGGAGTAATCCAGACACCATTCCTTGGTCATTTTAAGTGTTTTGTCAAGAGTTAATGTTGTTCTGAACACATAGAGGTTATCCACCGAAGTTGTAGAATGAAGATTTTTTTTATTGGTGGTTGCATCAAGAATTAACTTTCTCGATAATTGTTAACTTATACCTTATTTCTGCTTGACAGTTAACCATATTCTGTGATGGTTTAATAATGAGAAGATCTCCTACTCATCTTTTATTAGAGATGAGAAGACCTCCTACTCTCATCTTTTCTCTTATTAGAGGTTTTCTGTCTAAGGTTATGGGGTATACAAGCCTTGTTTAGCCTTCAAGGAAGGTAGCTCAGTTTCTCTTGTGCTATTTAAATGATAACATGGTATGTATTTAACTTCAGAATTATGAGGAATCTTATGTGGGATCTTCATAATCTTATAAGCCCCATAAAAGCAGTGTCATTCAGGAATACTGCTTTAAAGAATACTCTTTTCAAGACATTTGTTCCAACAAAAAAATTAGCTGTACCTCATGATGTACTAGCTAAGTACTCATATTAGAAACGAACCTCATATAACCCCTCTTTGTCCTTTATTTTCTTGCCAAAACACAAGTTACTGGAAGAAAATACGATGTCAGTTGCATATGAGAACTTTTCATAGAGAATTCAGCAAAGATATGCTGTGCTGCTACAAACCCCTCAAACTGTGATGTCAGACAAAGCATACTTGCCCTTGTTCATGTTTTTTTTTTGTGTTTCTATAACAGTCCAATGAAATCCCGTATTTATGAGTAATTTTGACTTTATAAACTTTTACGTTAAATAAATTAGTTGCTGGCAGATACTTTAATACCTTGTGATCCTTTTGGTGCCACCATTCTACCCAAGGGACTGCCTCCATAAGTTAGGTTCTGTTACTTATTTTATATGTAACCTGTGATGCTGACTGAGCAAGTAATGGTCATCATCATGATGATGATGCTATAATCATGGGTAAAGGTCAAGCTATATCAAAATCATCATTTTTTGTTGTGTCTAATCTGTGAATGTATCTTTGAAGTTTTGTAGCTGGAATGTAATTGGATTCTGAATAAATTATCTTGCATGCTCCTTATATAATTTTTGCATTTATCAGTCAGTATTTGTATATAGTGATTGTTCCAAGTCAAGGCTGATTAGATCTGTCTTCCCACAATAGATGTGTTGTGCAGTATTAACTTCCTAAGATAACTCAGGTTTCTCTGGTCCTTTTTTTTTATTGTCAGAGGTACAGGGTATTATAAATTAGTTTAATGAGATGGTTGAGTCACATTTCCCGACTCTCACAGGGCTCGTCTAAAGCATTTCTTCTGAAGTAGAACCTGAAAATTGGAAAAAGGTAACTAATGGGTAAGCACACCACTTCTGTGGTGTGAATTCAAATATTTTATATGAAAATGTATGTGATGAAATGGAATGCAGTAAGAAATTTTGTTTTAAATAGGTCCTCTAACTATAAATTCAAATTAAAAATACAAAAGATGGGTCTGACAGCATCATCTGCTGAGATAAAACAATGCAGTACAACCTGGAATAGATACCTTAACTGCAAGATATTGATGGCAGTAGAAGTATATAAATGTTACAGTAAGTTGTGCCATTATTCAGATTGGAAAATCACTAAATGAAGGAATGAAATTTGCTGCACGAGCTAACACTGTGCATGCGAGTTATGTTGTCTAACACATCTACTGGCACCTTCACTTCTTTTCACCAATGCCACAGGTCTCTCTGACCCTCTGGTCTCCAGAGACTTTGGTCCTGGTCCTAGGTATTTTCTTCCCAATCATTTATTTTTTGGACATTGTGATAAACATGGGAAAAAGCCCTTCTTGATCATTGCTGCCCCAACTGTTTAGTTTGTTTAGAGTTTTTTTTTAATATCCAAGTGTGAGATGGGGGCTAGGATGACAGGTCTCAGGCAGTGAAACATCAAAAGAATGTTGTTTAGTCTCAATTACCTAATAAAGTAGGTCTGCATTGCCTTTATGGTTATTTGATAGTTTCCCATCTGTGCATGAAAAGGGGAGGGGTAACAGATAAACGAATCCAAAGATAGAGAAATTTAACTTGGTCTGCAAAAGGTGAGGCTGAATTAATTGGTAGCTTGGTTTTTATTTTAAAATTAGTAATCTTTAGGTTCTTCAACGTGGGATTTTTAGCTGCAGGGTTAGTTATTTAATGGGGTACTCACCTTCCCTAGCACTTTAGCTGTTTTGGGCATTACATCAGTCATGTTGTACATTTTGCCATTTCCTTATCCATGGCTATTGCTAGTTAGACAGTTTTTGTAGTCAGATATGGAGAGTAATAATTCATTTTTTAAGGATCAAGCATTAGCTCAAAGAGGGTGAGTCAACTTCCCATATCTAAAGTGTTTAAGTAGGTTGACTTTACAGGAACTCCAGATGATTTGCTATTTCAGATGTATAGTAATAACTTTGAAGACAGAGTCTGCACATATTTGGATCTAATTTGCCTTCCCTTTACGTGCTGAATGGTACGATATACCAGCCTTCCCTTTACGTGCTGAATGGTACGATATACCACAACATCATACTGTAACTTGCTACTCCACAACAAGATTTAGGCGTACAGTATTAACGTTTTTCAGTGAATTAGTGTGACTCCTGAAAAAAGCAGTTTTGTGTATGCTTTTGATATTACTTTTCACAATCATCATGCCTTATGGAAAGGAATTCCTTTGTATTGATATGAGAAGTTAATTAGAAAATGTGATAGGACAACAAATTTAGACAATTGGGAAAGGTTTGTACTATATGTGTAGTAAGCTAATGCAGTATATATTATGTTAATGCAGATGTGGCCTGTTTCATTCATCAGCACTTCATGTATTTGATTGAAGAACGTTGATGAATGTTTGCATTCTTGATAAGCTCAGAATTTTGTTGTTTAGTGTAAAGTGGAACTCTTAGATCTTTGTTGTTGATTCTGCAGCTTCCTCTCTCGTAGAAAATGGTAAATTTTCATACAGTGAACAGAGTATTTTTCTGGTGTTATTGTTAAGTTACTGGCTCTTAGAAAATAGTCTTGATGATTTAACTGCTAATTAAAACTTGCAGTTAGAGCTTAAAATTTTGATGCATTAATTTGGAAATCAGCACAACATATGTGATGCTTGATTGGCTCTGTTTTGATAATGAACCCTTTCAGTGTGTTTAGGTATATATTTCCTTTATAACTGTAGGATAACTAGGCATTTCAATAAGGAGCTGATTACTAAATTGGTCAGTTTTAGGTTATTTGTTATGTGCCTATTTTAGGTAAACTGTAAACTATTTTTTCTAATTGTAGACCTCCAAAATTACTTTATTAGTAACCCTAAAAATGTAAATCAGATTATCAAGAGAATTGACTATTAGTAACAACAATAAGATAAATCAAAATATCCAAAAAATGGACACTGAAAGGGTTAGAAAAATAAGAATAGTTGCCACTGTAATGTGAGTATTTTCATTTGTATTGTGATCAGTAATGTAACTATGTTTCAGAACGGTCAGAGTGGATTGAAGAATCTGTAACTGGATGTGAGTAAATATTTCATCATGTACAGGGGACAAATACAACCTTTTGCTGATTGGAATATTTGAGCTGTGAACCTCTCAGGGAGTAAAACAGTATAGATATTTTATCACTGCCTTCATTTTATTTGCAAGTCTAGTGTTTAATGTAGCTAATGAATTATTCAATTATAGCTTGAGATCTGCAGTGAACTGAGGTTGCTATACTCAGATATCCATTTTCCATGGTTGGACAAATGTTCCCAGCAAAAGGTTGCTTTAGAATTTCCTTAAAGAATAGATTAGGAGATTTGTCGGTGTGGACTGTGTTGTAGATACTGCTAGAGTTGCTAAACTATCCTTTTTTGCTCTCTTGCTTAATATTGGTATTCTTGTGCTTATAAATAATGATTATGCACTGTTTGTTGAATAGTTAGTATTTCTGGCATTGTTTAGCATGGGAATAGTGATATGTGTTGCTTGTATGTATAGTTTATGTTGTATAGATCTTTCTCTCTGTACATTAGTTTTCATTATTTTACTTCAAAGGGCACATGTTTTCCCTTTAATAAAAGTTATATAAATTATTATTTAGAATGCATCTTTTTTATTTTTATCTTTTTCTTTGGTGCTGGTATATATCTAAACCCTTCCAAGGAAAAAATAAGAAACATTACAATATAATTGATAATAAACTGGCTAGTGATTGTATTTTTCATGAAGTTTTACCATTTCTGAACAGATTATTTTTTTCATATTGCCCCATTCACACATTACTCTTCACATATCCAAAGGGAAATTTTTAGGCAACAAGTGCTAGAATCTATGCTTGCTACTTCAATTTCCATCAGGCTTAATAGGATTTATATGAAGTCATAAAGTAACAGGGATTGAAAGTGTATTATGAAATTATTGTTGCATGCCTGTTAATGTTTGTCAGGTTATGTATGGGAAAAGGACTTCGGTAAAAATGAAGTATAACTTGTATTTAGAAAAATCCATGTTTTTCAGTGTGTAACTGCTGAGTTTTCTCTTTACTCTTGTATCATGATTTATTCATTTTAAAAGTTTGTAATTTGATGGGCAGTGTGATCCATGTCTCTTTTTATATTAAGCATGACTATGAATTTTGGGAACAAGATTTTATGGGATTCAAAATTAGGTATATAACATAAGTATGTAAATTGTATTTACAGGCAAATACTATTTACACAATTACTTTCATGAATTCTGGAAGAAAGAAGATATATGAATACAGATTATGTCAGGGATGCAGTTGTTGATTTTTGTATAGAATTGTGCTGATTCTGTGCTGATTTGGTTAATAATAAATTCAGAGTAATTACTATGGATGGTTTCAGTAGTAACTTTCAAGAACACTAACATAATGAACATTAATCTCAGAAGTCATGTATGTCCACCCTAATTAGTTTGATGAGTTGCTTCTACTGTTGACTGCCTTGAAGAAGAAACCTGAGGGAAAAATTAAATGTTGGTCATTGAATTCTGTGAACCATATTATAGTCATAGCTTAGAAAATAAAAGAAGAGAGCTCTTGATCAGTCTCCTGTGATGATGTGTTATTGTTAAGTGCCATCAGGTAATAAGGCTTCCTTGCATACTTATTAGGTATGGTATATGGAAGTGGCTGGGTTGATGAGGCAGAGAGACCCAAATTCTCCATTTATTTATTATTAGTTTCTTGACAAGTCAATATAAGGATAACTGGATTTGGTTATCTGGCTTTAACATTCAGTTGGTAGTGTCACAATCCCATGAATCATATACTGTATAGGCTCTTATTTGTGTCCCAAGTGTTCCCAGGTTCACTAGTCATTTGTCTCTCATACTGGAAGTGGTAGTACTCCGTGCATGCACCACCTGATTCATTGGGTATATCACAACCAAACCTCACTTTTCATAAATCTGCAGTGCTGTTGACAGTTGCTAGGTTTTTATACTGAAAAGTTTTGCTGTATCAATGCAAATTACTAATTCAGTTTCCATTATTTTGATTTTTTTTTTTTTTTTGCCAGTTTTCACCTTAGTGCATTTACGAGTGATGAGAGTGATTTCTGTGTTTAACAGATATGTTCCAGTTGCCACAGTCTTCTCTTGGATCTCCAACTTTGTAAGGACCAGTTGTGTGTCAAATAACTTTATTGCCCTCAGAATGTAGTTGTTTTGCAGTGTTTGCTTTAGTCCAGTCCATGATTCCTGTTTTGTATATATTGTCACTTCTTTCCAGGATTTGTTATTATTTTGGTGAGGGTTTTTCAACTTTTGTTATTATTTTGTGAGGATTTTTAGGTCTAGTTTTTCTGCTAACTAGCTTATGAGGCATTAGCTAGTTTTATATTTATAATATTTTAATTTTTATATTAACCCTTAAATGCCTATTGGACGTATCATACGTCGACTAAAATTGTCTGTTGGGTGCCGAGTGGACGTACCGTACGTCGACTACAAAAAATTTCAACCTTCGGTCAACTTTGACTCGACTGAAATGGTTGAAAAACGCAATTGTAAGCTAAAACTCTTATATTCTAGTAATATTCAATCATGTACCTTCATTTTGCAACAAATTGGAAGTCTCTAGCACAATATTTCAATTTATGGTGAATTTTTGAAAAAAAAAAACTTTTTTCTTACGCACGGGTGGTAACTCAGCCGAAAATTTCATAAATTCTTTCGTCATTTTGTCGTAATTTTTGCACTGTTCTGTATTAGCAGTTACATAAAGTTTTATATATGAAAATGTGCGCAATTTCATGTACAATACAGCAAAATACAACCCATGGTTGTAGCTTTTATCAGTTTGGAAATATTTTCATATAAACCACGATAATTGCCAAAATTTCAACCGGTCAACTTTGACTCGACCAAAATGGTAAAAAACGCAATTGTAAGCTAAAACTCTTACGATCTAGTAATATTCAATCATTTACCTTCATTTTGCAACCAATTGGAAGTCTCTAGCACAATATTTCGATTTATGGTGAATTTTGAAAAAACTTTTTCCTTACATCCGCGCCAGAAATTCTTTTCATCACGTTGTCGTAATGTTTGCACTGTTTTATATTAGTTGTTACATAAAGTTTTATATATGGAAATGTGTGCAATTTCATGTAGAATACAACAGAAAATAACTCATGGTTGTAGCTTTTATCAGTTTTGAAATATTTTCATATAAATCACGATAACTGCCAAAATTTCAACCTTCGGTCAACTTTAACTCGACCGAAATGGTAAAAAAACGCAATTATAAGCTAAAACTCTTACATTCTAGTAATATTCAATCATGTACCTTCATTTTGCAACAAACTGGAAGTCTCTAGCACAATATTTCGATTTATGGTGAATTTCTGAAAAAAAAATTTTTCCTTACGTCTGCGCGCGGTAACTCGGCCGAACATCTCAGAAATTCTTTCGTCATGTTGTCGTAATGTTTGCATCGTTTTACATTAGTCGTTACTTAAACTTTTATATATGAAAATGTGCGCAATTTCATGTAGAATACAACAGAAAATAGCTCATGGTTGTAGCTTTTATCAGGTTTGAAATATTTTCACATAAATCACGATAACTGCCAAAATTTCAACCTTCGGTCAACTTTAACTCGACTGAAATGGTAAAAAAACGCAATTGTAAGCTAAAACTCTTACATTCTAGTAATATTCAATCGTTTAACTTCATTTTGCAATAAATTGGAAGTCTCTAGCACAATATTTCGATTTATGGTGAATTTTTTAAAAAAACATTTTCCTTACGTCTGTGCGGTAACTCGGCCAAACATCTGAGAAATTCTTTCGTCTCGTTGTCGTAATATTTGCACCGCTTTATATTAGTCGTTACATAAAGTTTTATATATGAAAATGTGCGCAATTTCATGTACAATACAACAAAAAATAACTTATGGTTGTAGCTTTTATCAGTTTTGAAATATTTCCATATAAATCACAATAAATAGAAAAATTTGACTTTCGGTCAACTTTAACTCGACTGAAATGGTCGAAAACTGCAATTGTAAGCTAAAACACTTACAGTCTAGTAATATTCAATCAATTAGCTTCATTTTTCAACAAACGGGAAGTCTCTAGCACAATATTTTGATTTAAGGTGAATTTTTGAAAAAAAACATTTTTTATGTCCGCGTTACAAATTCATGCATCATTTTGTGATAATATTTTCTCTGTGTTGCTTTGATCGTTTTAAAATTTGTTATATACCAAAATCATTGCAATTTAGTGTACAATACAACTAAAAAAATTAACTCATTAGCTTTAACCGTTTTGCTTACAGCGATTTGTATACAATTATATACGAGTTTTTTTTCGCTGTCATATATTCCAATATTTATATATGATAATGATATTTTTTCATTTCTGATGGTTGCATACTAAACTTCAGGCAATGACAAAAAAATGAGCCAAAAATGAACTCTTAATCTTAAAAACTAAGCGTGCTCTGATTTTTTGGAAAAAAACTTTTTTTCTGCTTCGGCGCTAACTCACCGAACGCCGCCGGCATAGGGGAGACATTTTTGTAAATAGGGCTTCGGCGTTAAAGGGTTAATGTTTTGTATACTGTACTTCAGTTAAGATTAGTTGAACTTTTTTTTACCCCTGTATTTTCTTTCCTTCTTAAATCTTCAGCTGAAAACCTTATAGGCAGAGTAAGCAGACTATCAAGACAATACGGCTCCAAAGGGAGATTGGCTCGCAGAGAGACAAGTTGTGATTTTGTTGCTCAAGTGTTCCATTAACATTGTGAGATTTATTCATTCCGTTACCAGTCATTTATTTCAGTATAATAATGATTTGGTATGTCATTTTAATGTACGTTATACTTTGTTAGTGCTGTGATTTTGTGTTTTATCTATCATGCATTCACTGTTTTTTGTGCTATCCCATTGTACGAGGTATGTTCAATAAGTAATGAGAAAATGTCAGGAGAGACACTATTTATTTTCATAAGCTTACACAACTTTGTCTCCTTCAAAATAATTGCCTCTTGCAGCTACACACTTCTGCATGCATCTCTCCCAATCCTGGAAGACCTCCTCAAAGTCCTTTTTCAGTAGTCCCTTCAGGTAACTTTCCGATGCCTCTTTCAGCTCCTCTGTTGACTGGAGTCTGGTTCCCCTAAGGCTGTCTTTCATGCATTATGGGAACAGGAAGAAGTCGCAAGGGGCTAGGTCAGGGCTGTAGGGTGGGTGTTGTACCACTTTCATTCCCCTGTCGGCCATCCAGGTGGAGAGGATCTTTGCCACGAACTTGACACAGACTTTGTGGAGCTTCAGATCTTCGGCCAGAACTGTCTCTACTGTGCCAATACTAATACCAACAGCTTCAGATAGCATCCTCACAGATATTCGACGGTCTTGCATCACTAACCTTTGCACTTCCTCAATGTTTTCCTCCTTGCATGCACTTTTCAGTGCTCCAGATCTGGGTTCATCCTCAACCTATTCATTTCCGTCAGAAAATCTGTTAAACCATCGATAGAAACTTGCTTGGCTCATCTGTTCATCCCCATAGGCCTCCTTTAACATTCCATAAGCTTCTTGTTTGGTTTTCGTAAGTTTAACACAAAATTTGATGGTGTAACGTTGCTCCATGTTTCCCTGCATTTTGACAAGTGTTCATAGATCGGCAAACCAGATCAGACTGGTTCCACCACGTTCACCGCTGCACTCAGACCTACAAATATAAAAAGTTGCCAGTTTGTCATTTTATAGAATATATGTATGTGTACTTCACCATGAAGTAGTATTTTGATCAAATCATATTTAGTGTCTCGCCTGACATTTTCTCATTACTTATTGAACATACCTCGTACATTTCAAGGCTTTCAAAGTAAGGCCTGTCATACTTTTATATCATCCATGACAGAGACTTTTATCTTTTTGCAGCAACTGTAATGGCCAAATAAGTTTGCTGTTTCTCATATGATAGATGTGGTTCCACTACGCTGAGAAGATGTATATGGCAGGGCAGTCAGGGAGATATGCTGCTTATGTATCTATTTCTGCTTATAAGTCTTTGCTCTCTCAATTGGCAATAGTTTTTTTTTTTTTTTGCTGGTCATGGTGAAGGAGTGTCAATCCTCGGTTGTTGTTTCAGCTCTGTCCTCACATTCTGCCAGTATTTCAACTGCTGTGTCCTACCTTTTCAACTCCTGCTCTGCATGTTGCCCAGGCTACAGGTGTGGCTGCTGATAAATCATCATAGCTGGGCTGAAAAAACTTTTCATTTTATGATTGACCTTATGCAGACATATTTGAGGCAGATTATCAGTGTGATTTTCTTTGCTTGCCTTCTCTTGCAGCAATTACTCCTTGTCCTATGACCATATCTCCAGTATTACCTGCTGCACCAGTGGTAAACTTTACCTACTATGACTGCTCCTCCAGATGATGTTGCCCATCCCCACAACCATACCATTGTTGCAGCTTGAAGATACAGTTGACCCCTGGTTTTTGCAGGGGACGTACCACTAACCCCTGCGAATAGCTAAAATCCACGAATACTTAAAACCCTCTCTGAAAACGTCTATAACCGCCTATTGTGAGTTCAGAACACCAAAAAACCTTCTAAAAATGCTTATACCTGAATATTTTAATAAGTTTTATCACAAAAACATTTAGTCACAAAAATATGAAAATACAGTACAGTAATTTGTGAATATTTCTCTGTGAAAAATAGGGCGAATAGGCGAATTTTCTGCCAATAATGTTCCACAGAGAAATCTGCGAATTGGTGAGTCCGTGAATCTGAAATTGCGAATAGGTGGGGGTCAACATATTCACTTCTTGGCTACAGTGCTGATCACTGTACAAATGGAGCTCTATTCTCAGCCTATTCAATGGATCCTGACAGGTAGAGATGCTTCTCCTAGGCATTTCCTCATCTGAGGTTACCTCCACAAACAAGAAGAATGCCAACTGTAATGTCTCCAGACTACAAAACTATGACCACCAGCAGTCCAAGACTACTTCCTCCATCTGTGACCATAATTATCACTGAGAAAGTGACTGGGATTGAGGGAATGGCAATCACAGCAAGGATTTTTAATGTGACCATTACTCCTTGCACCACAGGTTTCAGTGTACCAAGGATGACCATTTGAGACAGAATTCTAATGCTGCAGACTACTATGAGAGCCATCAACTTCAGCCCTAGGTATGTACCGCAAGAAGCTTGGTGGTAGTAATTAGCTTCTGGAGTCTTTGTGGAGAACTCCACAGCAGACTTGGTTCATCTTTGCCATGGACTGCCTTCTAACTTCTAAGGAGAGATCTTACTGGAGATTATGCTGGTTCTAGAAACCTTGGATAAAAAACTAACCAGTCTTTGACCTGCTGCACATGCAGTTTTAAGGTTTATATTTGATGTATAGTATTGTCTGGGATGATCTAGTTGCAAAGGGTGATCAGAATTATGATAAATTTTATGCAGCAACACAGTTAAGTAGTTGAACAGTGGTGCCAGAGATTAATACCAAGATCAGGTATAAAAAATTGAATAGAACTCATGTTTTTCTTCCCATTTCGTTGATTGGATAGTATTACCAATTCTCCAACAGTGTAAAATGAACCCTTTCCAGCTAACTTGAAAATGAATGACAGACAACTTAGGAGCCAAATTACCATCACATTACATGATAAATATAAAAATAAATATTACCTAGATAAACAAGTCATTTTAGCTTTTTGAAAGCAGGAACAAGGCATATTGAATTTTTCATTGCCCTGCTTATTGTCAAATGCATTAAGCAAAAGGGCTGCCTTTTCCATGGAACATGGAATGACAGAGCCATCTGTATGTAGCAAAGAAGTGGACTTAACAGCAATTAGACCACAGATCTTTAATAGGAACTAGGCCACTGACCTTTGGAATTAGCAACACACTGTCTACTGTATTACAACAAGCAGCATAAACGTAGTAGCGAGGACAATTACTTCTCTGATATTTGAGTCAATAGAGGATGCCTGGCAGGCTCTCAAGAAGTTGTATCTCTCTACCCAAGCCTAACACCTCCAGCAGGGAAGCATCAGTCACTCTCTCAGCATGGAAAAAGGGGATGGACTACATGCAAATGGCCTGGTAAGTGAATAGCAGGAAGTGACTAAAGTACTCCCCTATTCATGTCTTCTCTGGTTGAACATGTCTTCAGAAATACTGGAGAGCTTGGTAGGAGATAAATACAGAGCCATTGGCAGTCGATGTCAGAGCTGGATTAACCTGTCCTTGCTGGAGACAAGTCTCTTATTCCTAATTTCATGGCCGCCAGTAGGCTTGAGGATGTATAACCTTTAGGCTGTGATCAGAGAGGTAGGCTAGTTTTGGAAATAGACAAATGAGAGGCCTGAGACGGGTTACCTGGTTTCTACCGTCATTTATTTGTGTAGGCAAAGATGACAGGAGGTTGGAGATGGATCATTGGCCTCAGGCTGCTAAATGAGTTTGTGATGCAAACCCCCATCATGATAGAGGTGATGGAGTTGGTGCAATGATCCATCGAAAAAGGGAATATTCTAGCTTTCCTTGACTTCAAGGTTATGTACTTCCAAATCTTTTCTATCTTGCATTGAAGAAATACCTTCACTTGATTTGGGAAGGGAAGGTATTCGAGTTTTGAGTCTTGTGGTTTAGCCTAGCATTTGCTTTTCAAGTCTTTATGCGAACCTTGGCACCAATGGAAGTATTAGTGTGTTGGACCAGTATAAGACTTTGGAGGTAACTTGACAACTGGGTGGTGATGCTGTTTAGCTCAGCCCAACCCAGCAGCCAGAGGGATAAATGGGATTTTACAGCCTTGGGACAATTTTTATATCTGTTCCTTTCCCCTGTTTGGTCTCATTAGGAGTACACTTGCAGTATAAGGGTCCTTCTGATAGTTGCTTTTTGACCACAGAAATGGTTCACATTTCTTCTAGCCATGGGGGTAGGTAGTCCTAGGAGTCATCTATCCCAGGTGGACCCAGTTTTGCAGCTGGTATAGTGGAAAGGCCATTGATCTTATCACTCCATTATACTTTCAATTGCTAATTGTCTTATGTTAGTGCTGATGATTTTAATGCTTTGTTTACTCAACAGAGGTTCTTTGTTGGAGATAAAGAAACTTACCTAGCAATTTGGAGTGGACACTCCTGATGGCTTGTTCAAACCTACCAACTGATGTCTCTCTCTCATCTTTGAGTCTTATGAAGCATCATTATGAGCCACCTCATTAAGCTGCTTTGGTAGAACCCACAATGTAGACAATTTTTTTTACTGGTATGTATCCAGTTACATAGTAACGACCCAGATGACTAGTAGCCAGGACTGTTATGTATTGGCTTTCACCACTCCTTTTTTGTTTGCCATCATATATATGTTAAATATATCCCATGCGGGCTATCAGGCTTTACTTGCAGAGGACCAGAAACTGCAGGGATGACACATCAAAGCTGTTCCTCTCTTAAGACCAAAGGAAAACCCAGGTCATGAAAAACACTTATCTTCCATTAGCTGAGGCAAGTGGTTTTGAGATTTGACAGTGCTCTGGTGGATGGCATAACAAAACAGGTGGGAGTGCAAGTCACAAAGTCAGAGCACTGTACCTCAACAACAAAGTCAGAACACTGTACTTCTGTTGCTTTTAAGTATAATTTAAAATGATCTGTTTTACGTGTAGGTACCTGCCCATTTTAGTTTTTTTTTTAGATGTCTCTCATAAAAGTTTGGACTTATGTTCATTTGGCCCAGTAGTAATGATGGGGCATGATTTACATTTGGAGAAAAAAGTTTTGTATTCATCATTTTCCTCTTCATCATAGCCCATTTTCATCTGTCATTCATGGCTCGATGAAGAGGTGCAGACTTTCATGGTATTTTGCTACTCTTTCCTTGTTGATGGTAAGTGTACTTCCCTCTCTATTCTGTAAGACTCTTACCTGATACAATTACTGTGCCTTACTCATTATAGGTTTAAACATACTAATATAGGCCAGAAAGCTATCATAGACATGGTTCATGACTCTTGGATCCTACAGGCATACAAAAATACCCCCAAGGGATTCAGCATCCCAGCCTTCCATCAAAATGGAAGTGTAAGCATATGCTTATGATTAATGGGGTTATGATGAAGCAGTGATTTATAACAAAAGTTATACAAGCCCATTAATCTTATAATGAGTACCCTCATTCCAGCCCCACTAGCATCCCACCTTCATGTACTGTTTACATGATAAGTAAGGTTATTGGGTAAGGATATACTGTATTTGTGGATCCAGATAGCCTATTCAGGAAGAGTACCTTCATTTCGACAGACAAAATAATGGTGAACCTTGGAACATTTGGGACAGAAATAAAGATATATATGGGATTAATAAGTCTGTATGGAAAACAAAAACAGTCTTTCAGTGTTGTAATTATTTCTCAATATATATCTTGTTTCACCAGGTAGAGTGAATTACTCATTGAAAAAAGTGATAGGAATTGTATTTTTTTGTGTGAGTTACAGGAGATTACTATGTTGTTGTTATCAATATGGTTTGATCAGTAGATATATTACGTGGTTACCTTCTCATGTAAATGGGCAGAGCAGTTGAATCCAGATTCCCATACAAAGGTGAATAATCTAAGTAGGCTAGTACCATATAAAAATATCACCTCCCTCCAGTAAATGCAGACATCATCTATTACTCTTTAGTGTAAATTTTCCTTCTTTGACTTGAGTCACACCATTTTTTTTGTCTCTCTCTCTCTTTCAAATGAGAGAACCTCTGTGGCAAAGAATAGGAAGAATAAAGGGCAGACTGATAACAATAAATATTCATTACAGTTTACTGATATTCAGCAAACAAAAATTGAGCCACTGCTTGGTAGGTTCCTTTAGGAAACTGCAATACACTTTGTGTCAGAGATAGGCTAATAGGATTCTTTGAAGCTGAAGCCAATTTTGACAGTTGTGAGCACCATAAAGGAGATCAGATAGTAAATCCCAGAAATTCTGACATATGGGTATATTGGGATTTTACTGTCTTCCTTTTTCTGGTTAATCAGCCAGTGTGCTGTATTCATCAACAAGGAAACAAATAATCGTGAAGCAGGTACAGTACTGGTTTTTAACTCACTCTCATATCTGGAATTATTCTTGCTGTAGATTCTTGAAGGCTCAATACAAACATCTTTTTTTTAGTCATAATACTAATTATTATAGATTTTCAAGAATTTCATCTTTAACAGAACAACTTCCATAAATCAGATTTATGTTTGAACAAGAAAAAAAATTTACAGTAATTTTAAACACGGATAAGAACAGCACATTTTCTCTACTAAAAATTAACTGTAGTTTCAAAAGTATATGCAGAAAAACAAATGGGAAATATGCTAGACAATTGTAATAACGGGTATTTGAGGGATGGTTTTGGGGTTGTGTAGGGAATGTAGCTTTTGATAACAGAGGTAGTATTTATTCTGATTCACTTCCATAAGAGATTATCACTGGCATGATTACTGCGGGATAAAAATGTGCTTTTAAAAGTTAGCTCCTTTCTCTCTTTCTTTGTTTACGGTGATGTATATGGTATTGCAGATCCAATGCATTTCATTGGAGGAAGGAGATCCTTGCTAAGGGCTATTAAACTGACTGTACCAAATTCCCAAACTGGTGTGGATATGGAATTTTTATGGTTTCTATATTTTGCACCAAGCATTTTCTCTGCCATCTTGCCCATCTCCTGTTGCCACCAATTTCCTTGTAACTTTTTTAAACTGGACTCCAGCTGGCACTAGAGAACTTTTCCCTTATGTTAAGACTGCAGGTTTGGTAGTTATGAAAAATAAAAGTTGATTTAAAATTTGTCAATTTTTTAAGGAAGTCAGTTGCTCCAACACACAGGCATCTCTAAACAAAACCCTAGACTGATCTGCCCCCAGCAAAAGGAAATGGGTAAGGTGAAAACTCCTACTTATGGAAATTAAAGTTGGAAAATAAATGAAGGTGCCTCAAGTTTTGACCTCCCTGAGAGTATATGGCGACATGCAAACAAGTGTCTTTTCAAAAGCCTACCTAACATGGGGTAGAATAGTTTTTTAGCCTCCTCCAGACCAATAATGTATCATCCATCTAGTGATAGTACTGTATATATGTGGTCAAACTAGAAAACTACAAGGACCCTGACTTTGCTATGTGGTATAGCAAGCTCTGTGCAGTTGCTCCACTCTTGGTTAGCAGACACATTGTTGTAACAATCAGGTGGAAGAGAAAGTTAAGAAAGGGAATGAATGAGTCAAGGAGACTGCAGGTGATATTAATGAAGATGGCACTGAGTATGTTTTGGTAACAAGGCAATGAAAAGTTAGGATGGAAAAGCCTGAATTGGGAGTGAATTAGGAGTGAAATGAAAAATTAGTAGGTCTACCTCCAAGAAACATTCGAAGGAAGGTAGGTTTAACTGCATTGTTCATCTAAGTCACATAAAAAATGGCTTATTTTCTCAACATGAGTACTGCTGTTTGCAGTTTCTGGAATTTTTCTCATTCTGGAAAGATATTTGTTAATCTGATTGTGTCTCAGGAGCATCATGAGCCAGTAGCTGACACCAGTGTCAGATAGATAACCACTGTTAACTGAGCTGTGTAGCCTTGAACTCCATACTGTCTACCTCAGCCAGTTTAACTATGTGCCTTGCTCTCTTTGAAACTGAGAAAATGCCCCCAAAAGAATTTGTTATGATAAATGCAGGTCATGTAAGACAGATTAAGCACTGTATGTGAGACTCAGGGGCATCCCTTTTAGCAGAGATTATGAGTTGACTAAAGGACATACATATTTGATTTAAGTTACCTTATGAGCTATCTCATATGGGTCTTACTACTTTTCTGTTTCATACTGAGCCCATCTCACTTCCAAAGATTTAGGCTGCTTTTACAGAGGCATCTGCTTCTTTGCCTCCGAACTGTATTGCCATTACCAAGCTCTATCAGGTTTTGAAGGTTAAACTAATGGAGAATGAACAACTATGCCTTAATGGATTTGGGCCTTGTGCAGTTGTATTACAGGCAGTCCCCGGTTAATGGCGGGCTCGGTTAACAGCGATTCGCTATTATGGGGCTTGTCTAGCGACGAAAATCGGTAATTTTCGGTGCCAAAATGCACCGAAAATCGCCGATTTCCACTTATTGGCGCCGATACATACCTAACAGAGGCGCCAATAACCGAAAATCGAGCGCTTTTCGGCACCGATAACCCCCCGAAAATCACCGAAAAAGCCCCAAAATCTCTGATTTTCGGTTAATGGCAGTTTTCGGTTATCATCGCACCCTCAGAAACGGAACCCCGCCAATAACCAGGGACTGCCTGTATTATTATTAGTATTCAGACGCTGAACACTGTACATATGGAACAAGCCCACAGAGGCCATTGACTTGAAATTGAAGCTTCCAAAGAATATGGTGCTCATTAGGAAGTAAAAGAAGGTAAAGGGACAAACATAGTGAGGATATCTCACTTATTAAAAATAAAAAATAAATTAATAAATAGATAAAAATTTAAAAAATGCAAGGAGAATAGCATTAGGGTAGTAATGCATTGCATCTTCGCCTGAACTTTTGAAGTTCCAATTGCACGACATCTACTGTATCAGTACAATTTTCCACATTCCAACGGTGTGAGGAATGAAGGACTTCTGTTGAGAAGTTCAACAGCAAGGCACATTTACTGCGTACTGGTGCTGCTGTTCAGCAAATCTGGTTGCTCTCGGCAGGAAAAGGGGATCAGGGATCAATTGTGAATATGAAAGATTTTTATTAAAATACAGCTTATGAAAAAGTGACAAACAGGAGACCATCTGTCGATGATCCAAGTCATAATTGCCAATATTAGGAAACAGAAACTTACCACCACAAACAGTATTCTAGTACAGAAAGTACAAATTACCTAAATGACCAAAAATGCTTGAAGGAAAATTATACTGATGCAGTAGATCAAGCTGATGCTGTAGGACAGTTGATAATATGAAAGTAGAAAGGTATATCAACAGCCAGAAAGGTGTTGTTAGTCTCTGGCCAGAGATGGAAGGTCTGTGAACCTGGTGATGGTTAACAAGGGGAGCTTTCCCACTCAATTTGGATAGAGAAATTTGGAATGAGAAATGACTAAAATATAGCACCTTCCCCTCCTAATCCCAAATGCCACCAGAAAGGTGTTGTTAGTCTCTGGCCGGAGATGGAAGGTCTGTGAACCTGGTAATGGTGAACAGGGAGAGCTTTCCCACTTGGTGTGGATAGAGAAATTTGAATGTGAAAAGATTAAAATATAGTACCTTCCTCTCCTAATCCCAAATGCCAGAACTGTGTTTTTGCAGAGGGGCACATTGAAAACAGAATCACACTTTTGTGTCTTTTGTGACTAGATTTTGTAGGGAAACCAAACAACCTCAAATTCTTGTCCTTGTGGGCATGAAATGAAATGCTATCCTGTAAATGAAATAACCATAGGGTGAAGATAGAAATTGACCGAGTAGAGATGCATCCTAAGCCTTGTATGTCATTATGGAGTTACGGTCCAAAATGAAACCACAGATACCTAAGAAGCACATGAGAGAGGAGGAATAGACAATCATTTCAATTACATTCAGAAGAGTGCTTGAAAAAGAGAACAGAAGATAAGGTAGTGGCAAGAGCTGGTATGATAACTTTGTGTGAATAATAAAGATTTTGGTTTTACTTCAGAGAGAATTATCAACATCATCATCATAGATTGTTTTACATCAGTTTTTCCCTGTATGGGGTTTGATATATAAAATTAGTTTTCACCCTTGTTATCTGTCCTTTGCCCTTTCTGCCTTAACTTCCCTAGGTCTAGGTCTTCATCTATCTCCTTTAGATCTTCATGCTAATATATCAGTATACAGTATTCTTTTCTTACCAAGTATTCCTCATCCCTTCTGATCACATGTCCAAACCATCTCAAATCCTTGAGACCTTCCCTGCTTCCTGCTGTCACATCTCCACCAGTTCCTCATTTGTAATGTAATCTTCCTGCCTTCAGAGGTGAAAATGTATTATTATTCACCAAAACCATGGCATCAAGAATTCAAGTATTCACTGTAAAAAAAAAAAAAAAATACAAGGCACAAAGCTCAGTGATTGCTGCTGAGAAGTTCGACAGCATGGCCCATATATTGCATGTTGGTGGTGTTGTTAAAAAATCTGGTTGCTCTCGGCAAGAAAAGAGGATCAGGAATCAGTTGTGACTGTGAAAGTTCAATGTTAAAATACAACTTATAAAAAATAAGAGACCATCTGTCAGTGGTCCAAGTCATAACTGCTAGTGTTAGGAAACAGAAACCTACCACCACTAACCACTAACCACTCTATCTAAAAGAGATAAATCTTTGGCAGAAGTAGACATCCACACCGGAAAACAGTAATGGAAGGACATATAACCTGAAACAGTGTGTTGATTTCATTACAGGCAGTCCCCTGTTGGCAGTGGGAGTTCCGTTCCCGGCTGAGCACCTATAACCAAAAATCGCCAATAATTATGGTAATAAATGGCATTTACGACGTCGTAAGTACCAATAAACCTCTTATCGGCACCGTTAACAGCTTTTCGGCGCTGGTAAACCGCTTACGAATGCAGATAAACCGCTTATGAATGCAAATAAACTGCTTACCGACACTGATAAGCCGCTTACCAACACCAAAGATCTCTGAAAATCTGGTTAATGACATCGTTAGCCAAGCGTCATAAAACTAAAATGCTGTTAACCGATGCTGCCAATGAGCAAGGACTGCCTGTATTGTTATAAATATATGAGACTTTACATATAACACCCAACTCATATGGGACATTTACTGACACTTTCATCAGGTGCTTCTCAAAAGTAAGATGTGAGTCAAAATTAACACCAAGTATAGTCAAAGTTTCATACTCATTTGGCAGAGTTCCATCCACCTGAAGGGGAGGATGGGATGAAAAATCAGTAAGAGATCTATTAATCAACAGTTCTATCATTTTTCTGGAGTTCAACCTTGTACCCCACCGACTACACCATGCTCTAATCAGCTCCATGTCACAAATGAGACTAAGGGCAGCTTCATTTGTCATAAGTTGAGACATTACTACACCCACAAGTGTTTCATCATTGGCATACTGAACTATCTTATTTTCCATACTACACCCACAAGTGTTTCATCATCGGCATACTGAACTGTCTTGTTTACCAGACCAACAACCCTATCACTTTTATACACTGCCCACCTGTAAGGAAATTCTGAAGTACTGTAGTCATAAACATTTCCACCACTCCAAGATCCTGAAGTTTATAAATAAGTACCGTATTAGGAATAATAATATTACTATTAAAGCAGTGCATTTTCTTCTATCCCAAACTTTAGCCAACAATAGGAAGTGATGCTGATGTGCTTTATAGCTGTCTTCAGAAAACTCCTTATATTTTTGTTGGTCCAGCTATGCCATAATCTTAAACTGTTTACCAGAATATTTTTCATGTGTTTTATAGTTTGACATGTTCAGTGATGACTTGCAAATAACCCCTGTATGTGTGTTCATAGGCACTTACATATATTTCCTCACCATGAAAATTACATCCAGTGATAATTTATGCATTTTTAATTAGTGTTGTATACCTCAAATGAATGTAATCTAT
This sequence comes from Macrobrachium rosenbergii, assembly GCF_040412425.1. NCBI lineage: Eukaryota > Metazoa > Arthropoda > Malacostraca > Decapoda > Palaemonidae > Macrobrachium > Macrobrachium rosenbergii. Next base: position 31,251,982 of record NC_089762.1, on the reverse strand, counting down.
GTACTGTACAGTAAGTTGTAAACTAAAATGTAGGTAGCTGTAAAATATGCCTCTATATGTTTACCCTATCTTTTTTTTAAGAAAATAAAGAAATTTATAAGAATTTTACATGTATTTAGCAGTAGACTGAGGCAGTGTGTGAAAAGAATGTAGCCTTTATCTGAGATGAATTAAGAATTAATGTTTGGGAGTAAAACTACAGTTGTGAATGTATTTGTATTGAAAATTTATAAATGTATATGAAATGCATGCCAGTTATTCATGTGCTCCTGGCTTTGTGCCCCTCCAAGTTCTTGTAAATAAACTGTATAAGTGCAGATTAAGATATTGACCAATAATATTAATTTAATATTCTCAGTATTTTGTAGCATATATCTAAATCACCTGAATGTGTTGTAGAAGTCACCAAATTTAAGGAAAATTTACTAATATGAGGAGAAATGATAATTGATACTAAGGGATTAATAAATAAGAATTTACCAAGGAGAAGTAGTTTTTCTACAAGGTGAGATAATCATCTCAATTACATTCAGTAAGCAACTTGGTTCTTGAGTTGATATATTTGTAAATATTACAGTATTTATTCCATCTCAACTCATCAGTCATATATATGCTTGTATCCATGGTCTCAATGTTCCCAAACTCGTAAGTCTTTTGTATAAGCAACAGAGCAAGAATGATGGTCTCACAACAGATGGTCCTGAACCACAGGTACCGATTTGATACCATCCCCACTTTTTTGAAAACCTGCAGTGCTGTTATCAGCTCTCTACTGGATTCCACAGCTTGTTTTAGCGCTAGAGGATCACCATTTTTCTGTTATTCTAATCCTTATCATAGTATTTAAGTATTTATTAGATGGTTTTAGTACAAAAATTATATCATATAAAGAGCCTACCACGTGATAACATAACAGATCATTAATGCTGAGTTGGTAGTGCCCAGGAGAATGCAAAGGAGGTTTACAAACCAAAATGTATCTCCAAACATTACCTAAGAAACTGATACCAGAATGTGGAAAACAAGTTTTTGACATAGGAAAAACTTATATTTGGTAGCTGCTATCCGTCCTCAAAGTAGTTACACTCTCATGGTCACCCCCCAGGGCTCCATAGACAGACCAACCAAGCTCAAAGAATTCTCTTATAGTTGGTCTCGGCCGGAATAGTGCATGTTGACACAGTGATAAATATAAAGGGCTCAGGACAGGAGGGCTCTATCTCCTGTCCACACAACAACTGCCTTGGTTTATCCTTCATCCTACTTGCATAGCTGTGACAACAGCGTGTATGTCAGCTATCTTCCTCATTACTGTACATGCCAGGTCCGTGCAAGATAAATGTTTACCCCAGTCCCCTGCCTTTCCATCAAGAGAAAGTGGTAGGGTCTGAGGACTCAGTGGTTACCAAAACTGGGTTTTTTATATAAGTAACTTTACCTAATAATTACATAGCTATTAGTTTCTGTTTTACGCGGCAGCTAAAAATTTGAAAATCATGGTAGTGCTCATTTGTTTTGGGTGTAGGTAGCTAGCCCCGCCCACTTTCAGGGAAGAGTAGGTACAACACAGCTAAAGAGCTCAATTCGTTTCTGCTGGTTAGTGACTAAACATTGGTTGTTGAGCAGCTCTGTGGATTCTTTTTCAGTGGGTGGTTGTGATTTTCACTTCATTTGGTGAAGTATTCTGTGATTTTGGTTGCGTGCTAATCTTAATTAGCATAGTTAATATTTGGGACTTTTCAATTGTGACTTTTATGTTTGTGACTTGATTTTGACTTAGTACGTCAGACTCTAGCTTGTCTAGTGTTAGGTACTGCAGTAAAGGCTACAATTCCCGACTCATGTTGGCTAAATATGACAGCCACACAATTTGTTGTTCATGTAGAGAGTAAGTTTGCTCACGAGACCTTAATTGTGACGAATGTAAAGACTGGAATAAGGGGAGATGAAAAACTTGAAATGCACATTTGGATAAACTTCTGCTTGACAGACAGAGGAAGGCAAGTGCTAGGGCCAAAGCTAGAGCTTCTGTTAGTCAGGTTAATTCTCCTAAAGTAGATGTTGATTTACCTGTCCCTTCAACACCTGTGACTGCCTTTTCCCCTATCTCCAGTCCTCCAACTTTTCCAGCTACTCCAATCCTTGGCGCCCATTCTTACGAACCCAATGCCATTGCCAGTCTAGAAGCTCGTGTAGATCAGAAATTCAATCTTCTTGTGAATACCGTTTCTCAGATTGGGAGTTCGGTAAGATTCTTGATGGACAAGTTCACCAGTGTTGGTGCAGGTGCAGGTGCAGTGTCAGTAGAGGGGGTGGCTACTCATCCCACCAATGCTCCTAGACCAAGACCCCTGCTAAATTCCCCTTGCTCACCTGGGAGGAAGCAAACTGGCAGTCCAAGGGAGGTCGGTTGGGTTTGCTACAAGCAGCTGCTTCCTCAACTGAGCCTGTTGTGTGAAAATCCCAGGACTCGGTGGACAGCCACTGAAAAGGCATCCGATTGGATGTGCATACCTTGTCTAGCGACTTGGACTCTCATGGGGCGAAAGGGTGTAGTCAGCGCTTTTCAAGTGTATCCAGGCCATTGAAAAGGCATGGTTCTTCGGTGGAAGATGACTCACCCCCTGTCCATAAGCGAGCCATGGAGAGAGATCGCAGTCTGTTTCCCTCCTGCAGTTTTGGGAGCTTTCCAGTCAAGCTCCATATGTATCTTCGATAACTGCCAAGCACCCAAAGTCCGAGCACCCAATGTCCAAGCACCCAGTGTTTAAGCACCTAGTGTATGAGAGTCCAGTGTACGAGCACCCAGTGTCCGAGTGCCCAGAGTCTGGGTGCCCAGCGTATGAGCTCCCAGTGTCCAAGCACCCAGTGTCCGAGCGCCCAGTGTCCATGAAACACTCAGTGTCCACGAAACATCAGTGTCTGAGTGCCCAGTGTACAAGCGCCAAGTGTCTGAGCGGCCTATTACTGTTGGCTCATCTGTTGAGGTACGCCTGCCAGTTGTCAAGTGTGCAGCGCTCCAGTTAGGACACCCAGTCTCTGACCTGACAAGTGCAGTCTCTCCTGTCATTGAGGACCCGTCTTTGGCTCCAATTCAACATTGGTTAGACAACATTTTAAACCTCCTTCAGAAACCGGCTTCAGTGTCACAGGAGCCTGCGGACCTACCTATGTCCTCTATTTCTTCTGATGAGGAACCCTTAGAGGAGGAACAACTGACTACGCACTATTCAGCACTTCTGAGGTTTTTCGTGGTCTGCTACCCGACTTTCTTCTCTCTGGCGACCCCGACGTCTCTGGGTTCCTCCTTCATGATGCAACAGCCTACGGGTGCTTCCAGGCTGCCCCCAAATGGTGCTTTCCTCTTCCTCCAGGAAAGCTTTGGCCCATATCAACAGCTGGTTGGCAGATAAGAGGGACCTGGGTAAAGCAGTTTTTTGTACTCTTCCTTTGCGTTAGAGGGCAGAAGTATTTGTTGTATTCCAATGGCGAAGCTCCTTCCTTGGGAGTTTCTGCCTCCTCTCCTCTCAAGGGGACTTCTCCAGTCTCATTGATGCAACACATTGTTCGGCGTTCTCCTCTGCCAGGATTTTATTTATGGCTTCGGAACTCGACCATCTCATTGAGGATGCTTTCAAGGTCTTCAAGGTCCTGACCTTCTTGGACTGGACTGTGGGGGTTCTAGCCAAGAAAATAGAAGACTGCACCGCTCTTCAGGAAAACTTCACTACAGACTGGCTAGGGGTTCTCTCATGCGCTGGGCTCTGTGACAGAGCGATTAGAGACGGCGCCCATGTGTTGGCAACCATCTTTTTGACAGGAGTGCTCAAAAAGAGGGACTTACAATGTTCCTTCACCACAAAAGGGGTCACTCCCTCTCAGAGATTGTCCCTCCTGTTCACTCCCTTGTATCATGAGATTTCCGCAAGCTACTTTGGAATGAGTGACAGCTGAACTTCAGAAGAATTCTATGCAAAATTTGCTAGCACAGTTGACCAAACATATTAGGAAACCAGGACGAGCATCTTCGGTGACTGCTAGTGTTAGGACAGTCTCCCCACTGTCACAGCAGCCCTTTTGAGGTGGCAGAGGCCGCTTTCAATCCTGCCCACGAACTAATCTCCAATCAGTATGACCTAGTAAGAAGACGACCATCAAACCCACCACTCGCAAATGAGGACCCTGTCCTCCATGTCCCTGTGGGAGGAAGGTTTCTCCATTTTTGGGACAAATGGAAGGCCAGGAACATAGAGCCTTGGGTTTTAAAAGTTCTTAAAGAGGGCTATACAACCCCTTTCAGGGAGAAACCTCCCTCAGTAACATTGCCCATCAGCTTAACAGCCTACTCGATAGGCTCAGAGAGGTTTTCAGCCCTGTCTCAAGAAGTCTCAGCCCTACTCGAGAAACACGCTGTGGAGGTGGTTAAGATTTAAGCACAGAAGGGTTCTGCAACCACCTGTTTGTCATCCCCAATTCATCGGGAGGATGGAGACCTGTCCTGGACGTCAGTGCTCTGAACTTCTTCATTTAAACAACAAAGTTCAGAATGGAAACAAACCATTCAGTCCTATCAGCCATCCACCAGGGAGACTGGATGGTGATGATCGATATGCAGGATGTATACTTCCGTGTTCCAGTACACCCAGACTCCAGGAAGTATCTGAGGTTCAATTTTCAGGACAGAGTCTTCCAGTTTCAGGCACTGTGCTTCGGCCTCTCCATAGCCCCTCCAGTATTTATCTAGGTTCTCACCCCTCTGGCAAAATGGCTTCACCTCATGGGTATCAGTGTCAGTCTATATTTAGACGACTGGCTTCTAAACTCCCCCTTGAGATCCAAATGCACAGAGGACCTTCAGAAGACACTCCACTTCACCCAGGATTTGGGTCTTCTAATCACCTTCAAGAAATCCCAACTAGTCCCCACTTAAGCAATTCTTTATTTGGGGATGAAGATTGATTCTCTGAATTTTCAGGCTTTTCTCTCCCACCAAAGGATTCAAAACTGCTTACAGAAAGTTCAAAAATTCCTCTCTCTCCCCTTTCCTGCTTGGTCAACGATTGGATGAGCCTCCTTGGAACACTCTTCCATCGAGAAGTTTGTGCCATGGAGGAAATTATACACCAGAGTGTTGCAGTTCTTCCTAAAGGCCAGTTGACACAGGAAGGACCTTCCAGACTTGTGTGTCTTTCCCATCACTCCCGAAATCAAGGAGGACCTTTGGTGGTGGCTCATAGAAGACAGGTTTTCAGTAGGAAAGTCACTGCACCCTCGGAAACCCAACCTTACATTGTATTTAGATGTGTCAGATCTGGGTGGGGGGCCCCTCTTAAAGTACATGGAAGTTTCCAGGATGTGATCTCCAGCTGAATGGAATTTACACATAAATGTGAAGGAGCTAAGGGGATCCATCTGGCTCTACAGTCCTTCTCAGCAGCAACTTTCAAGAGGACAGTCGCGGTCCATTTGGACAGCATGACTGCACTTGCCTAAATCAGGAATCAGGAAGGACTCACTCCTTACTTTACGAAGCAGCCAAGGATTTCCTCTTATGGGCACAGGACAGTCGTACAAGCATCGCGGATGAATTAAGTCGCGGCAAACGGGTTCTACTGACAGAACGGACACTGAATCCGCAGGTGTGCACCGACCTGTGAAAATGGTAGGGAAAACCTGTTTGCAACATCAAGGAACCATCATCTCCCTCTGTTTTGTTCACCAGCTCCAGATCCTCAGGCATGGGCAACAGATGCCATGCTGCAGGATTGATTGGACTTAGACATGTACACCTTCCCCCCGTTCAGCATGGTGAGAGAAATTTTGAAAAAGTTCATCACTCACAGTAATACGACAGTGACTCTAATAGCTCCATTTTGGCTGCAGAAAGAATGGTTCCCGGACACTCTTGGCGTACTTGTAGACTTTCCAAGGCTATTACCTCAGAAGTGGAGGCTTCTCAAACAGCCTCATTTTCACCGATTTCATCAAGGTTTATCCAATTTTGGTCTGACAGGCTTCAGACTGTCAGGGAGCTTGTCAGAGCAAAGGGATCTTCAAGAAAAGCTGCAGAAGCAGTTGCAGGTTGCAGGCACCAATCTTTTGCTACAGTCTACCAAGCAGAGTGGGCAGTCTTTCAAAGCTGGTGTGGAAAGCATAACATCTTATCTTCTAAAACCACTTTTTTTGCTCTTTCTGAGGTCTTCGAGGGATTAGCTACATCGACCATCAAAGGATACAGGGCTATGTTAAATTTAATATTTAAACACAGGGGAATAGACTTGTCTGCAAGTCAGGATATTAATGATTTGATAAAATCCTTGGATATGTCAAAACAAGAGAAATCAACCTCGATCGCCTGTAACTTGGACGTGGTTCTTCAATGGCTTTCGGGCCCTCTATTTAAGCCCTTGAATTCCTCTTCTCTAAGGGATTTGACGAGGAAAACATTATTTTTATTTGCCTTGGCCACAGCCAAAAGAATTAGCGAACTACAAGCCCTTGATAAAACGGTGGGATTTTCTCAAGGGAATGCAATGTGCTCACTGACCCAAGGGTTCTTGGCAAAAAATGAAGATCCTTCCAACCCCTGGCCACATTCGTTTACTGTCAAGAGCTTGTCTGAGATCCTGGGTTCTAGCAGATCAAGAGAGAGTGCTTTTTCCTGTAAGAGTGCTGAAGATTTATATTGCAAGAACTAAAAGCATTAGAGGTTCTTCTCAAAATCTCTGGTGTTCGGTTAGGGACCCATTATGTCCATCATGCAAGAATGCTTTAACCTTTTTAAGGAATGTGATTACCAAATCATACCTGGGGATTCAAGAGGATATCCTCCCTTTGTGTAAAGTAAACACTCATGAAATAAGGGCAGTTCCCACTTCGCTGGCCTTCAAACAAAATCTCTCACTCTTCACAGTCTTGCAATCCACATATTGGAGATGCAGATCTGTGTTTGCTATGCATTACCTCCATGGCCTAGAAACAGTGTATGATAAATTCAGTGCATTAGGCCCATTCTCCATGGCTGTCATGGTATTGGGGGACGAAAGATAGAAGGAACGCCTTCTATTGCCGCTATCTCCTCTCCTTGATTAAGGATTGTTGAGTTTTCTTGGGAAGCCTGGGGCCATTGTGTGTGTAGAGTGCCCACCAGTTGTTGTTTTTATGGTTGTGTTATCGGCAATCCAGTTTTACAGGCTTGTCTACCGACAAAAATCAGCAATTTTTGGCACTGATAATTGGGTATTAGCGCCGATACATAAGTACCAGAGGCTCCGATCTCCAGTTATCGGTGCTGAAAATCGCTGATTATCGGTTATCAGCGATTTTCGCGTATTGTCACACTGTCGGAACGGCTCCCCTGCCGATAACCAGGGACTGCTTGTATATATATTTCTTGGATTGTAAGTTTTAGCAACCTGTGATTTATTCCTGTATTGCAAAACTCCCACTAAAGTTGGGCCGACCCTTGGCTACACCACCAAGAGGAGCTCCAACCAGAGGCAGTATCTCTCTGCTGTAGCTCCCTCGCCAGGTAAGGTTACAACAAGCATTTCATGATGCTAGCTAATTTTTTTTATTTCAAATTCATCTCCATCTCTGAGTATTTTTGAGTAGTATGTATCCATGTATCCCACCTCCTATCAGTGTAGGATTCAGCTATGTAATTATTTGGTAAGTTACTTATATAAAAATGACATTTTTAAAATGAAATAAAGTTTTAAATATACAGTACTTGCCAAATAATTACATGATTGGAGCTGTCCCTCCTCCCCTCTCATGGACATAGGGCACAAATGAATTGAGCTATTTAGCTGTGTTGTACCTATTCTTCCCTGAAAGTGGGCGGGGCTAGCTACCGACACCCAAAACAAAAGAGCTCTACTGCGATTTTCAAATTTTGAGTTGCCGCATAAAGTAGAAACTAATAGCTATGTAATTATTTGGTAAGTATATATAAAACTTTATTTTATTATAAAAATGTCATTTTCCTGTCAAAATTTTTTTTTTATAGCATAGCCTCTGTTCTTCCTCAAAGGAGCATGCAAAGAAATCGACAGGTGATGATATGGCTTAGTTCCTGATAAATAAATTCCAGCAAGCAGGATAAAGGAAAAACCCAAACAGTCATTGTGTGGACAGGAGATAGAGCCCCTTGTCCTGAGTCATTTATATTCTATCACTGCGCTAACACGCACTATTCTGGCCAAGACCAACTGTAAGAGAATTCTTTGAGATTGGTTTGGTCTGTCTTATGGAGCCCAAGGGGGAGTAACTCCTTTGAGGATGAACAGCGGCTATGCTATAAAAAATCAGTGTTAGACAAAAATCTCAAAATCCTAAGTGGGTTTTTTCACTTTACTTTCGTGTGGGAAAAATGTACCACGGTACTTCCATTGTACCATGTTATCATCATAATCTGTATGTGATTAATTACACAATTTAGTCATTTATCCTGAACATTACCTTCTCTGCAGTCATCAGCTGTATTTCAGTTGGTTTTTAGGGTTCAGACTTTGTGTTCAAAACTGTTCTCTAAGCTTTGTTGTAAGTTTTTTAGGTAATGTTTGAAGGTAGGTTTGGTTTTGTGGTAACGTCCGTTAATTTTCTCTGCTGTACTGTGAGTAAAGGACAAACCGATTGTATTGCTTTATGCCGCCTCAATTCACCCTACATTTTCTTATTGTCAGTTCTTACCTTTAAGGACTGGGTCATGTGGTTTGATGATTCTTTTGACAGGCTAGGAAGGCTCAGTCTAACTCAGAGTAGTAACAGCATCTTTGATATGAAAGACCATAGGTACCATCAATTAGCACCTTGTCCTTTGTTACCCCACTACATAAAGGCCAGCTTCATTTCAAAAGCTAAGCTTTTGAACACCTTCTTAGGCTTTTAAGCCTTATCATACTCACACACTTGCATTGTTTTTGGGAGACATGTTCAAGTCATTGATGACACAATAAAACTTGAACATAATCACCCAGTACACTTCATAAATTGGAGTTGTTTGGATTATTTTGAAGATTTATAACATTTAGCCATCCAGAGTTGCTTAATATAGTATTGTCAGAGCATGACAGGGTAAATAACATTACAGTATATGTAAGACTGTTAGATACTGACTGATGGCAAGGTTGATGTCTTTCAAGTGTCTCCTTGCAACATCTTTTCTAGCAGGACAGCACTGCTGCACCTGTTCTTAAGGGTTCAACTCTTCAGGATCTTTTCTACAGGACAGCACTTTTGCCTCAGCACTAAAGTTCACCTTTTTCAAAAGTGCATGCATTAAGACTGGTATAGCAAAATTTGTATTGTATCAAGATTTTTTTAAAATATTATTCTTATGTAATGAACCTCATATTGGCAGCAAATTACATACAATTGCTGGTATTGACAGGTGTGACTCCTGTATACTATAGTTATTTTCTGATTGATGTTTTTGTGAGAAAAGTCTCTTGTGCTGAAGAACAAATATATAGCCCTCCGTGAGCCTTTCATATCCTTTGTTGATTTTGAAGAACAAGTATATTGCTCTCCAGGTACATTTGACATCAGTAATGGTGTAGAAGCTGGATGATTGATGCTGTTTGTTAGGGAAATGGTAGTAGATCAATGCCATTAAAGTCTCTTTCATGTGCTGAATCTCATTATGGATCCCATGGAATTCTTCACTTGTCCAAGTTTTTTCTGATATTTTCATCTTTATACACTGATGTTATTTTTGTTTGTCTTTGTGCTAGTCAGTATAACTTACTTTGTTCATTGCATACAATTTTTGGGGTGTTACAGTTTTCTACAATGGCAGCTGTTTGTGTTGTAGATGTAGGCCTGATCTGAAGTGAGTACCAGTATTTTAACTTATATGTGTCCATACTCTTTACAAAGTTCTATTTTAATTACAGTAGTATCCAAAAACCATTCTAAACTAATTTGTGAGTTCTTCAATAAACAAATGAATCTTCCTTACATATTGTGAGTAGGTTGTTCACTGCCGATTGTTTTTTCATTTTCGTGTGTTGCACTATTGGGCTAAGTCAGTATAGTATAGTATATTGATTTTGCTTTACTAATGAAGTTAGAATTGCCGATAAGTCAGGTAAGTTACTTTCATTGTACCAAAATAGAGTTTACTGTATTGTGAAGCATTTTAATTTCATTTATGTAATGTCACGGCAGCTGTGGTTATTGCCAGGGGTTTTTGGTGAAATGGATTACTTATTTCAATGGGTTTTATTTTTTGGTGATTACTGTACTTTTACGTTTTTTCATTGAGAACTTCAGATTTTCAATGCCTCTTTGGGAGTGATCATGTTATAATATTTTTTCATTTACTTAAATTATTGAATCATATTTTGAGGAAATATCCAGTGAGCGATGGTTATTGGAAAATAGCCTCTGACCAGGTATCTGAGTGACAAACCACCCTTTGTTTTTATGAGAAAAATTTCCAAAAAGTGTAAAAAAAGGAACAAATAAACCACTCTTATTTCCAAGTAATATTTTCATGCATGTCATACGGTAGTGATACTGGCCACCCAAAAAGCTAGTGCATCTTCTTCTCCGTCCTGGGCTATGAAGCTGCCTTTCTTTGTTATATGCTGATCTCTTGTAGGTATCCCTAGAAGTTCATAAAACCCAATGACTGATTTGTTATCCCCCAAACCCATCACTTAAAGTAACCTAATCCTGTGGTCAGCAGATCCCAGGTACACAGTCAAAAAGACGGTGGTGGCTCCCACGTGGTCAGGTAAGTACATCTGGGCCCCAAAGCTCCTTTCTCATAGAAAATGATCACTTCCTGTGTGTGTGTGTGTGTGTGTGTGTGTATGTGTTATACTGAACACAGCTGTGAAAATTTACTGCTAGCTCTCATTGTCTTTGCTTATCAGATTCATAATTTCTTGATTTAAAATGGTTGACTATCACATTTCTCACTTAAACTCCTTTGGTGAAGGTATTTCATTATGACAAATTGATAAACTGTGAGACGTTGGTGCTTTGCTTGGCCAAGGCTAGCACATATGGAGGGTTAAGCCTTCTTAACTAAATTTAATCTTTGTTTAAAAAGCTGTCGGTTGTGTTTTTAATTTTTTTTTAATCTTGTATAGGTTTTCTAGCAGTTAGCTTTCTGTACCAATTCAGTTTGGTATGTGTATGATTTTTACCTAGGATTCCCATGTTCTGACTTATGTCATGAAGGGATTAAAATGAGTCATATAGATGCATCTTACTTTTGCTTATTTAGGCCTAACATTGCTATTGCATATGGTTTTGCTAGAATTGGTAGCATGTGATAAGATTTAATCTTTAGTGGTTAAAAATTGTTATTGGATACTGCCAAGTTCAATTATTATTTAGGTTAAATTAGGATTAGAGAGGTCTGCTAGATGACATAACTCTGCATCAGTTAGGTTATCCTCAACTAATAACCATAAAATACAGTAAATGTAATACAGTTATTTTGCTACAACACTAGTATATTAGTATTGCTGGCAAATAAATGTAGCTCACTCAGTGGGACTTTTGACATTGGGAATGTTTACAGGGCGGAGGCCTGTGATTGTGACAATCTCACCCTTTCTCATACACGACTCTATTTCATGGAGCTCGCACTGGGCTAGTAACTCCAGCTTAGCTTTTTAGCTTTTCTCTGGTATATTTAGCAATAGCTTTACCTAGAAATAAGTGCTGAAAGGTTATTTCACCGGGTGACACAGGTCTCTCCCCAGAAATAGATTTTTCCTTTGTCAAAATCCTTTTTTGCTACAACACTAGTATATTAGTATTGCTGGCAAATAATGTAGCTTTTCATGGCTAGTTTAGAGAGGGACCCTCACTTTTCACCTTTTGAGTAGTACCTCTAGTTGGCAGGTTTGTTCCCCAGAATTAATTCCAGAATTCCTCATTGACTGAAAGGTCTAGAACACCTCCAGGAGATCCTCTTCTGTTAATGTAAAGTTGAATCTAGAGTGGAGGATTGAAGAATTATGTACTTGCTATGCATCTTAAGCAAAAGATACAGTTTAGAGTAGCATCAGATAATTTGCCAGAAGACTTGGATTCTCATTTTGAGATAGATTCATTGCTTTTCCAAGTGTCTGAAGTAGAGTGTTAGATCCCTGAAACCTATGATAATATAAAATCTGCTTCTTTGGGAGCAACTTTTTAATTGTTTCTCCCTAATTTGGTATGATTTTAGATTCTTCGGTCTTGAGGGATAGGTCTAAGAGCCACTCATGCAATATTACAGTTTCTTTTGGTAAACAGGAATAGCAGCTAGTATGTCTTTGGTAGACTTTTTAACTCCTGATGAATCAAGTCAGGACTTCAGTTCAGGTTCACCTTTATCCAGCAAATGGGTTTCCCTCATTATAGTTGCATATCAAGTAACCAGTTTTAGCAGTTTTGCAACTCTGGATTGAATCCTGCCCTCTAGTCAAGGAGCTGTGCTTGCAGAGCTGAATACTGTACACAGTTTTTTTCAGGCAAGGATAGACTATATACAGGAAATATCCAGGTAGTCTAGCATCAGTATACATGACGTTTTTCAGTCTTGCAGTGGTGCTTTGAGTGGAGTGCATGACTCTGCCACTCACTACCAAAAGTCACCTGTAGGTCATGCAAGCAGCTTAGCAAAATTATTTATTTGCTAGAGAATATGGAACAGATTTCATCTGCAGTAGACCAAGTGTATGACTCAAATATATCTAGTACAGGTGCACTATACTTTGATCGTAAGCACCATTTCACTAGTGAACATGGACCATCCCTGTTGTCAAGGGAAGATGAAGCAGTGGTTACTGAACAGGTGTGTGACTAATATGCCTACATCCCCCACAGCATTGTAGATCATGGTTACAGGTTTACAGTTCAGATGCATTCAAATAACTAAAAGCTTTGGCTTCCCCAAAAGGTAATTAAGATTTCAGCTGCTACCTTTTCCTCATAAAATTTTACTGATTTAAAGTACATAATTTCATATATGAGTTGGAAGGAGTAGATTATGGATCCCAGTTCTTCAGTGTCTCCAACACATTTATTGGAAATGTTTTTGCAAAAAGGCTCCAATTAGCAAGTAGTCTTTACAGGCATAATGATTCTTGAGAATCATCAGGCTTAGCAGAGGCTTCAAATTCTCAAATGAAAGAGCAACTCAGACCTTCAGACAGGGCCAGGTCAAAGACATATTTGGTGGAGTCATATCTACTGGAGTTTCTCCTGAGTTCAGCAGGTGAGGCTTTTGTCTGTGATTTTTAGGTTTCTGGAGTTTGAGAATCTCACAGACTTAATTGAGAACTTCCAAAAAAAGAGCCTTTTTCTTCAGGCTAAGGTTGACTTTTGGTCTTTCTCAAGGGTGTTAACGAGAATGATAGGGCACTTTAATTAGTCAGAAGTGCCCTCTTGGTAAATGTCAAAGGAACCTTTGGTGTATTGGGTATTTTCAGTGTAACTACCATTAGATTAGTTGAAGTCCTCAACATAGAGAGGGTTGAAGATCAGCTGTACTGTACTTCTCTCTTGGATAGTAGATGCTGATAATTTCTGAACTAATTTTTCCCCCACTATACCCTTGCAGAGGTTGTTTGAAAAGTTATATCACTGGAGGGAGGCAGTGAGAGAGGGGCAACTCAACTTATGTAGCAAGGCTGAAGCTCGTCCATGAAGCAGAGAACTAGAGGTATGCTTTTCTTTCACTGGAGGCCTGAGGTGAAGAACATAGTCTGGCAAAGAATCATTCTTCCTCACTAGATCTTGAAACTGACTGCTACTGTTAGGCTTCTTCCAATTCATCTGAGTGGTTGATGATAGTATTGTGGTCTGGTTGCTGTTTTCTTTAATTCAAGAGCTCAAAAGAACACAGTTGGTGAATTCTTTGAGCTGATGCTTATACTGGGTATCTCTCCTGGTGCATTTATCCTTCCAGTTACTGTCAAGATTAATTGAAGAAGTCCTGTTCATGGTGGAAGGAACTGCTTCTGGTATTACTGTAAATGGAACTTTTACTCTCACTGTCAGTGATGTGATCACTGTCCGTGTGGTCTTGATCACTCCTCATCATGGGTGCTGTCACAGCTGGAGGAGCACATCGTGGAGTAGTGGCAGCCATGGTCACTGTGTCTTCCTGGCATCAGCTGTGCAGACTCTTCTCAGCTGAAGGTGCAGCTTGTGACAAGAAAGATGTGGGTGAGGCATGATAGTTTTTAAGGAACCCTTAAAGTGACTGGTCCTGACATTCTAACTGCTTGCTGACTAGTGTTAGTATGTCAGGAAAGGGCAATTGCATCAAGGGCCAGAGAGCCAAATATTTTTAAGCCATGGCATTGGCCATGTCACAGGCACAGGTGTAAAAACTTCTGGAGAAGTGATCTTGGTCAAAAAACCCTCCATCAGTCACATGGTAATTGCTTCTAGAGTCAGTCACTGTAAGGAGACTGGTAACTGTAAGAGGAGGCATGACAGAAATAGTGATATCCATCACCTGCCTCAGCTGTGCCTGGGTAAGATCATTCATGAATGAAAACAGGTCTCCTTTACCATATATGAGTCATCATCCGATGGGATCACAGCCCTTGGATGGGAGAGGTGGAGCAGGTGCTGAACAGGTAAACTTGTCAGAAGGCAAGGCAGGAGGTAGTCAAACAAGTAGAGTAACGTACAGAGATGAGCAGGCAGGCTGGTCGGTTGGCATTGCAGGTCATGAAGCAGTTATGTTGGCCAACAGATCAGGCAGGTGAGGAGCAGGCATGACTGGCACTATGCCAGTCACCAGGTGATGAGTGTGCAGAGTGAAAGGAATGGGCAGAAACATTATCCATAAACTGGTGCTCCTTCAGTCAATATCTGTCAAAGGTTAGGTTTGTTGGAGGAAAGAAGTGAGCTGAAAACTTCTCAAAGCTGCTTATAGCCAGCCATAAGTCTAGCTATAACAGTTTTTAAAATTTTCAGAGTTTCTCAGAACATACAGCTTTGATTTTTATGATAATGTTTTTTAATAGTTTTTTAATTAAAATACAGTATCCATATTACAGTATTTTAATATTTTTTTTCAATTAAAATACAGTATCCATATTACAGTAATGTGGAATTTATGGAGTTAGGTACAGTGTCTGTCTATATTTAGTTTTTGGCATCTAGGTAAAAAACTATATACCTCAGCTTTGCATATAAGACCTTGTGGTCTGTGTTTTGACCCAGATTTAGAGAAAATAGTTGTAAATGCCATCAACAACAGCAGCACTTAGTGATCACAGAGCCAAATATTTTCTGCACAAGAAATTCACATGCCTGCTGCAGACAAGCAGCATCCTTGTTGAGAATCATCCTTAATGTTGGTGAAATCTCTGATCAGCAGTGAAAAGTAGCAAAAACCCTCCACCATCAAGGAAAAAACTCCCTCTGGAAAAACAGGAGAATTCATTTATTCTCACAACAGATGAAAAAAGGAGGGTAACAGACAAGGAAAGAAAAAAAATTCAGTGAAATGATGACAAAAATCAAAAGTTGTAAAGCAGATCAGCAACTTCTGGGACAGATGATGAACTATGATAGTTCACCAGACAAACAAGAACTGGTGGTGGTTGACCTAAGGATCCAAGAGCACATGGGTGGTATTGTTGCCTCCTACCAATTTTTTCCTTGTTTCTCTATAGAAAACTAATGTGCCTGGGATTTTGCTTGATGAACAGAGTTGGTTATAAGTATTGGGTTTGTTGTATTCAAACACACTAGTAGCTTCTTGTACTTACATCTCTTGGGAATTAATGGTTGAAAGGGAGATAGTATAAAGGAAACTGTTGTATTTCTCCTTTGTAAATAAGTAACAGGTTATACAGTAATCACATAGCCAGATATAAAGGCACGGGAATGTGCTAGGGTATGAAATGAAATAGATTCTTAAATATTTTCTGTAATTAACTGCAGTGACTATTAAGTCGAGGAGCCACCACCAGGGTAGTATTGTAAATAAAATTTGCCGTATATACTTTGTTTATATTTGTTTATATGTGTTTGTAAAATGTTGAAGTGCCTTCTTTATCTGGGTTGATGCCTTCTTTATTTGGGTTGAAGTATAAATATTTGTTGAAAAAGAAGTTAGTTTGCTTTAGCAAGAGAAACAGAAAATGTTATGCAGTGTGGATGACATGATGCTAGAAACTGATTTTGTGTCTTATAAAACTTACAAACCACTTTAAACATGCTGCAAGTGTGGTAAACCAGTTGCAGGACAGCTTAAGCTAATTTTCAGTGATTCATGTTTGCATATTTATTCCAGTCATTACATTCAGTAACTAAATGCTGTATCATGCTTGATGGTGCTTAGAATGGGATATTAATAGCATTTTGATATCTATGGCCTAAAGCTGCTTACACACATTGCATCTTATTAAATGATTATGTTTTATTATGAAATCTCAATTTTGCAAACTACATGTTCTGGTTTTAGTGTTATACATAGTATGCCTCGAAACTAAAAGCATTTAAATGCATTAAACCAGAATATTAGCATTGACTATTCAAGTGCAGTGTTTAGTTTTGGTCATGTTATATTGAAATAGTTTTATCACATTTATTTAATAAAATTGTAATTCTCATATTTTTTAAGGATAATGCTGATTGTGAGGCCATAATAAAATTATGATCTTTCATGATTTTGATCATTTTATCTCTGCAGGTGAATATGCTGGAACACAAGGGTTGGGTCTCCTTAGACTTCACTCAACTTACCGCCACGATCTCAAAATTTATGCCAGTGATGAGGGACGTGTACAGATGACAGCAGCAGCATTTGCTAAGGGACTGCTTGCGCTTGAAGGAGAACTTACTCCAATACTCGTGCAGATGGTTAAGAGTGCTAATACAAATGGACTCCTAGACAATGACTGTGATTCTTATAAACATCAGAATATGTAAGTATTGCGTGCTCTTGATGCTAACTTTGTGATAATTCATTCTTAACCTTACTCCCAATACCCAGAAATCATTGGTAACATGAAAAAATCCCCCAAAACATAAACAGTTGAACATTTCACTATCCTTCCTTTCTAGATAGCAGGAGAATTAGGCTAAAGTAGCATTCAAATGCTGGATTTCTCAAGAGTAGCTAATGTGTCACCTAGGAATTGGGAGAAAAGTTGAATTATCATTGAAAATGACTGAGAATCAGGCAGTAGGAAAATTTATGACAGTCTCAGAATATTCAGAATTATTTAATTTTTCTGACCCCTATGTTTCTTGAGAGAGATAAAAAATTGCAAATTTTTGAGTTCTGAGATATGCAACTTGACTGTAAGCAGGAGATGTTATTGCTTGTTTAAACGAGACAGTATTTTCTGACATTATTTCCTGCCAAAAAAGTAGCTTGAGGTATACCTTTTTCACACTGTCTGTCTTTCTTTCCTTCTCTCTCCCTTTGTGAGTGCGGGTACTTTGGATGGGTTTCTTAAATACAGTTAGTGAAGGGTATCTTAGTGACTTCTGTATCATCCCCTGTGTACATTCAGAATGCCTTTATCTCCACAGTTTTGAACATTTATGGACTGTTTCCTATACACATGAATACTAATATTTTGAGATCTAGATAAAAAGAGAATGTTTTCACCAATGGCTCATATTTGATTATGTACAAAAGAGGAGAAAGAGTATGTTTATCAAGTAATTTTACATGGTGGTTTTTAGTTTGGCCTTTCTCTTCTTTGTTGATAATGAGGTAAAGTTACAAGAAATAAGCTCAGATTGGTTAAAGATTTTTTATATTCCAGTACGACAGGCATCTTACCACATTATCATCAGGTGTGATTTTACATAGAAAATTTTTAAAACTTTAAGAATAGGCATAAGTAGATTGTAGAGATTTCTTTCAATTGCTGTAGGGTGAAGAATCGTCTACATGAAGCCATGCAACAAGATCATGACTTGACTCCAGAAGATATGGAAAAACTGAACCCAACACATTCAAGATCGATATCCACTGCTTTGGAATTTATTCAGAATCCAGTTCGAATGTGTGAGCATGTAGATGCACTGATAAAAAAACTCAATGAACGAATAAAGATTAGGAAGGAAGATCAGAAAACTAAAGGTGAGTTGCATATTTGTTTGAATAAAAGCAAGTGTTGTTCATATTATAGAAATCTTAATTGCCCCAATAGTTGGTGAAAATGCTTTTAACATAAAAAAGTTTAAGTGTCATGTTTTACATGGAGGTAAGCCATGTGACAAAACAAAAACATCTTTTTTTTTTGTATAACATTCTTTTTAGCATATAAGCCCACCACTTATAAAGAAGCCTATCAGTTTAATAGATGCTTCTGACCTGATAAGTAACAAAGACTCCATAGTGTAGGTTATACTTTAACATTCAAAGACCCCCATAGTATAGGCTATACTTTAACATTCAAAGTACTGTATACATAAGCTAACAATAATTCCAAACATGTGGGATTGTATGAAAAATGAATTTAATTAGGAAATTAGTTTTATGTAACCACAAACCAATTTAATCCAAGGAACGAGGGAAGGTTAAGCTGATAATTCCCTAGCTATTGACTGGGACTGTAAGATCTGTTTTAAGCCCCTGGATTGAGGTAATCTATTGAACACGGCTTTTGACGAGAGAAACGGTGTTGAATATGTATGAGGTAGAAACTGTTATTAGGTGAGTTCATAATTGTACATTTGTTGGTCACATAAGGAAAGGAATGAGCACTTGCTCATTAAATTATGGTGTAAGGAAAATAACTAAGAATTCTTTTTGAAGGATGTCATAATGGAAGGAAAATGAAGATTAGGATGAGCTTCACACTTGACACTAGTAATAACAAGCCCCTTCATTCCCTAACACAGTGATTCTTAAACTGGGGGTGCCAAGAGCTTCCAAGGAGGGTGCAAGCAGGGTTGCCAGATGGTGCCTATTATTTTTTTAATTTGTGATGTTAGTTGCAAAATTGTCAAAAACATTATCACTGCTTCCATATGTTTTCTAATTATTACCTCAGAACGTGCCAAAAATTCAAAATACAAGTCAATTTTCATTTAAAATCTTGTTTATGAATTTCTTTTATTGTTATGATGATAAGATTTTCCCGTGCTCTCTGCTCGGCGGCACGCGCCAGCAAGCTGAGCAGAGAGCAAATGTCAAGTTTCAGCATAATATAGATTACATTGTAATCTGTACAATACTGAAACTGTTCAAATTAAGATTAAGATAAAATGTGGCTTCATATGTTTGTTTTACCTGTTTTTATTAACAATGTTTATTTCGTTGAAATATAGGACAGTATATACTAATAAAAAATTTAACAGCAATGACCCCAAAATCTATCATTCATCCATATACTCATATAAGCAATGAAGTATAATAGTATACAAATAGACAACATACTGTTCATAGTTTATAGTTAGCAAAAATTTTAGGGGTAGGGCCGTGGGATCTGTACATAATGCAGAGGGTGGGTGCGCAAGGCAAAAAAGTTTAAGAACCACTGTCGTAACACATCCTATCTGTTTACACAAAAGGTACCAACATAGGGTTAGGCCTTAATGTAAGGGGAAAGTGTCCTGACTCATATTAAAGGTTCGTAACTGGTACATAATATCAAGAGGGTCTTTTCCCATTGCAACGCCTGGAGAACTGTCCATGCAGAATTAGAATTTGTGAAGTAGGTAATGATCATTTGATACCCCAGCAAGATAGTAGGGGACATGCTAAGTAAGAAAAGGTAGAATTCCATACCTAAACCCCAGTCTTAAAAGAGCATGACCCCAAAAACTATTACAATATCCCATAAAATAGTTTTAGGATCACCAACAACAAAATAACATTGAAGGCACCAAGTACAAGAGCATCACTGTGAGTGTTCAGATGCTCCAACCTGTTAGCTGCCCTTATGATAATGAACACTGCTGCCAAAAATGTACCCAAGGGATTGAGAACCAGCGTTGTTTAAAATTTTAGATTTTTGGAAGAAGCATGCAAGCCTTTCAATAGCACTTACATTAAACACACAGCGGGTGATGACTGCAGAGATGGTGAGCGTTGCCCTGCATTTATCTGCTGTAATATCCAAGTATCCTCAGCCTTATACTCTCTCTCTCAAGTGTGTGTTATTCATCTCATCATTCTATTTCTACTCACTCATGTGCTTCAAAGATAGTTATCTGGATCAAACTGGATGTCCAGTCTTTGAATTGGCCAATCTACTAAGCAAGCAGGTCTTAACTTTCAATGTACATCCTTGATTGGGTTGGCAGCATAATAAATTTATATAATTTTTTGACCTGATAATGTCATCTTAACCAATGACATAATTACAAATGTCAGAGTTAATGGTTGGTCTATGATATGACTACAATATATAAACCATATTTCCCATGAAATTTGGCATCAGTGTATCTGTTCTAATGTGATATGAAGTACGGTAGATTAGAGATGTAAGTTCCCCTCCTGAGGGGATTTCTCATCAACCAGGACAGCAGAATTGTCCTTTTTTCAAAGTATACAGTGAACACCCCGTATTCACGTTGTCAACATTCGCGGACTCACGCATTCGCGGGTTTCTCTGTGGAACATATCTAGCCATCATTCGTGGAAAATTCGCTGATTCACGGTATTTTTCACTGAGAAATATTCACTAATTACTGTATTTTCATATAATTTTCATAAATAAATGCACTTTTTGTGATAAAACTTAAAATATTCAGGTATAAGCATTTTTACAGGGTTTTTCTGTGTTTAAGCTATCAAAATGGGCAGTTCTAAGTGTTTTTAGAGGGGTTTTAAGCATTCGCGGATTTGACCCATTCGCCGGGGTGTGGGACGCATCCCCCGCAAATACGGGGGTTCACTGTATTCATTGACAACTTCAAACTTAAATGTAGGGCGCTCTGAAACCAAAGTTTCATCTACAAAACAAATTTGGTAAATTTTTTGTATAAATTCATTATTTTGCTTTTAGGTTATTGTGTATTAAGAACCCCTTTTTATTTATCTCGTGATGGTATCTGACCATTTTGTCTGTATTATTTGATATTTAATATACTGTACGTGTTTTTTCTTTTTAGGTGTGAATTTTCATAACTAAAAAGAACAGATATTCACTGTTTCTCTTCCTGGCTCCAGAAACATCATTTGAGTGGCTTTTGGACCAACTTTAAAATTTTCTTTCCCCGTTCCAGAATTACCTCTTTATCATGGAGAATCATGGGAACTTATGCAGCGACGTTGGGCAAAATTGGAGAAAGATTTTAGAACAAAAAGTCGAAAATTTGATATATCTAAGATTCCTGATATATATGACTGCATCAAGTATGATGTTCAACACAACCATCATACTCTTCAGTTTGAGCATGCTGAAGAGTTATACAAATGTGCCAAATATCTTGCAGATATTGTCATTCCTCAGGTGAGATCTTGCATAGATAAAATATTTTTAAATATTTATAAAAATGGAACGTAAAGAATTGTTAATCATTTAAAAGTACATTGCTGTATTATGTTTCAGTTTATCTTGTAAACTATTCAAGAAATAGCTAATTTTAAAAAATATTTCTTTATATGTTTCATAAGTCTTATAGCCAAACCCTTATGTACTGTTGTCTGCATGATAAATTCATGTTAGGTTTTAGGTTGAAGAAACTTTTTTATTTTGCTTTTGAAACTACTTGTTGCACCTACAGTCATAAGCAGTTTTTTTAGAATACTGTAATACTGTTTCTGTTTTGGATAAGTGTTGTTTGTCACACTAGGAACTGCAATGAGAATGGCCTAACCAACAAGAATTTTAGCTACTGTGTATACACAAATTTCTACTGGTACATAATTCTCAAAGCTTTTTCTAGCTTTGAAACATAACACAGCAGACAGCTGGTTCAAGAGTTCTAATTATTTTCAAGTACTGTATTTAACATTGCATTAGAGAAGTGCTCCTAAGGTCAACAGTTATGTAATAAAAGCAGGATTGAGTGTCCTTGTCCAGACATTACATGGAAAACAATGATTGTTCTTTCAATTATCTTGAAGTGTTAGTTTTTATAAACCCCTTAGTTCTGGCTGAAGTCTTGACAGAAATAAGCTGAACTATTCCAACTGAAGGATTCTGGATTGAATTTTTTCAGTATGATTTTCAATTGAATATCATGGCAGTGTTTAAATATCACTTGTTAGTTCAGATGCTGTTGGATTATTATCTAGGAATTTGGAAATGCCAGCCATATTTTCTAGTGTTGGTTTGTTATGTATTTTATTATGTCTGTCTGCTGTTTCAATGACTACAAATGAAAATATGAGGCTATTTTACCATTGTTTGTGGGTAACTTTTCAGTCATCAAAACCATAACTGTGCTCATAAATATGCAAGATTTTCAGGCAGTTCACTTAGTAACTGAAGACTTACCTGTGTAGAATATATGTTTTTAAAAGACAAATAGCCCATCATACATATGTGGTAAAATCAAACAAAGAATAACCAAAGGGTGGGAGGACTAAGAACACTTTTAATAGAAATAACCAGTAGGCTTTGATGAGTTTAGCTCAGTTATATTATTTTTTTCATAGTCACATGCATGATAACATCTTCCCAGTTTGTACATCTTCATCTCTCAGTACTTTCATGTTTAATTGTCTTTATACAGGGCAAGACATCTGATGAGTACTCTCTATTCTATTTATCTGTTGCACTTTCTACCTGAATTCTTATTTGATCCAAATCCTCATTTACAGACTTTCTCCATGATATAGATTTACCCCTCTGGTAGGCAACTTCCTAATTTCTTATTTACTGCTCTTCTAACTGGGTGTTCCTCTCTTTTGTCATTGCTTGTCTAAACCATCAGTATATTTTAAAATAGATCTTTTTTTTAACCATATCTTCCTTATTTGTGCAGTCTTCTCAGCTTATTTCTGCTATGAATCATGGGATTTTGTAGCAGTACCACATTAGAATTTCTTTGATGCTCTCTGCTACTCTCCATGTCTGCCCAGCATATAGGAGCATAGTCCTTGTATATGCATGATGTTTTTTATGTTAAACTAGTTTAACAGTCTCTAATAAATCCTGGTTGTGGCTTTTTTTTTTTATACCTCACAGTACCAACCACTAGATCCAGTACTGAGCCTGATAGCCATCTGAAAGGTTGGGATCTGCCCACACATGTGCAGTAGTACCAGTTGACTGCTATTTTCTTTCTTTCATTTGAAGTGGATTGAAGCATCTGGGATTATTTTGTAAACACAAAAATGGTTAATTATCTGTAAAGTAATTAGTTTGTGGGAAAACAAAAATATTTCTTGGAAATTCTCATGACCCTTGTATCCCTAGACTCTTTGATGTTACCTCAACACAGATGATGACTTCTCTGTGTTCCTGTGCAAGTTCTATGGTTACTGATAATTTCGTAACAATTACACCAAAACACCTGTACAAATTATCGATGTCCATTCTTCCACAAGTTGTACAGGCATTCATTGCTACATCTTCCTGACTTTTATCTGCCATGTTACATGTACTCTTCATAACAGTATACTGTACTTTTAAGCTTTAGTGCCAGTTTCTGTAGTTTTTCCCCATAATCACCAGTGAGAGTTCTGTCATCTGCAAGTATCACCCAATCCACATTGCATTCATGCCTCAGACATGTGCCTACTCATTTTTGTTCACAGACTTCACTCATGACAATATTGAATTGTTGTAGAAGAAACATGATTTGTGCAGTTCGAAGTATAAATTAGATTTAGGTATATGCACAATTTCTTTATGAGAAATATGCAGATAATTACTTAAACCAGTTATTGGTATTTTTATACTCTGTTCTTAGGAATATGGAATGACTCAGCAAGAGAAGGTAGCTATTGGTCAAGGTATCTGCACACCCTTGCTCAAGAAAATAAGAGCAGATTTGCAGAGAAACATAGGAGAAGAAGAAAGTGAAGAGAATCAGGGAGAAAGTATTAACAGATTGAATCCACGGTGGGTGTTCAATTCTTTTATCGTATTGAAAGGAAGTATTCCTTTGATTTTTATTCATTGAGTTCTTGACATATCTGATTGAATGCTTTTTGACTTTATAATTTTTGTATTGTTCATATGCGGAACACACCTAGGTCTTACATTAGCATTAATCTTCTGGTGTCAGCTGGAAACCAGTAAAAAACAACAAGAATTGTTTATGAAAGGAATTGGTGGCATCTGGCATCGGTCGTGGAGGTGAGATGGGAAGCAGGCAGCAACCTTATTTAAACTTCATGATGTCTTAGTTTTCTTCTTACTGCCAGGGAGACAGGTTGTTTCTTTTTCTCCTTCCTCTCCATAGCCGGTTGCTTTTGCCTTTGCCTGTGTTTCTTTGTTGTATTTGTGTTCAGTTTTTTTTTTTGTGTGCATGTGTTTTGGTTTTATTATGAAATCCCAAAACCCAGCTAAAAATTCCTGTAAGCCTCAGAGGAAATGTCCTGGTACAAGCATCTACCCTTGCTCACATTTTCTGGCTTCCTTTGAGACTGACCCCCATTCAACTTGTAGTAGGTGCAGATCGAATTTTGTAATGTGGCTGACACTTGCCCTGAGTGTTGTTCTTGGTCTCCTGAGCAATGGAAGAGATTTGCCAAGAAGAAGCAGCACAAGAGGAAATCGGAGGCGCCATCTTGGGTCTGATGCTAAGGTTATGTCCTACCTTACCCATCTGAGTGCTAATTTATGGGCCAATATCCTGCTGATGAGGAGAAACGCAGCCCTCTTTAAAGTGGCTCAGTCTGTTAATGTGGATTCCTTGTTATCCTTGAGGAATGGTGATATTCTGGACTCCAGCTGCTTTTCCCTAGGGATTAGTTGGATGCAGCTGTTAACAGGCGTCGAGCCGACAATAATGATTGTCTCATTCAACAAGCAGTGAGTAAAGCAGCAGCTCCTTCTCGTCTGAATGTTCCAAGGCAGAATCCGCAGCCTGCTCCCAAGAAGCCTATAAGACCAACTTCTACGAACATGACTTCTCAAGTTGCTTTGTCACCAAAGAAGCCTTCCCAACAACATCCCTTTCACTCAGGGTCTTCCAGGCCAGGAAGGGGAAATAGGGGCAGAGCTAGAGGGGGTAGACAATAGAGTGGGCACCCCTCCCCACTCTGTGCCACCAGTGGTGGGATGCCTGATGAGCCATTGGGTTACGTGGCAGAATTACAGAGTGGAGATGTGGGTGGTAGATGTCTTTCAGGTAGTGTATCTACTACCTTTCAACTTCGCTCCTCCTCTCTGTGGTCATCCTCTCCCTTACCTCACTTATGCCCAGGGCTCTCTGAAACACCTAGCTCTCGAAGAAGAAATGAGTCTTCCCAGTCCGTAAAGCAGCTGGCGATTGGAGGCTGGTGGTAGACCTATCAACATTGAACCTCTATATTAGAAAGACAAGGTTCAAGATGGATGATTTACTTCCAGACTCCTCCCAGAAGTTCCTTCAACAGTCTTAGCAAGTTCTTTGCTTCAGTCTGACAACAGCTCCTCAGGTCAGAGACAACAACTACATGCTAACCATAGATTTGAAGGATGATTTACTTCCAGATCCCTATTCATCCCTCCTCCCAGAAGTTCCTTCACTTCAGTCTCGGAGAACTGGTGACTCTTCAGTCTGCTCAGGTGGAATTTGCCTCCTAAGATATCTCAACAACTGGCTGGTCTCAGCGAGTTCTCAGGAAAAGATAATTTTGTTGTGGCTTAGCATCATGATAAATTTTGAAAAGTCCAGTCTTCAACCCAATCAAAGAATCCTTTACCTGGGAATGATCATAGACACTGCCTCATTGAGTCTTCCCATCGGACCAAAGGATAGAGAAGTTCAGGACAGTGGCTCACTCCTTCCTATCCAAACAGAACCAAACCGGCTTGGCAATGGCAAGTGATCCTAGGACTTTTGACATCGCTAGAGAAGCTGGTTCCTCATGGCTGTCTTCATCTTCGTTTTCTGCAATGGAGGCTGAAGGAATTTTGGTCTCCAGCAAGGGACTCACCTCAGCTACAGGTCCCTCTGTCGACATAGGTAAGAAGTGACCTTCTGTATGGCTGGACGATGAAAACCTGACAGTTGGAGTGCCTCTTCATTTGCCCCCTCCAAAGCTCCTCCTGTTCTCGGACGCTTCTTCGGAAGGTTGGGGAGCACATCTGGAAGATCTCCTGACTTCAGATGTGTGGAGTCCTCAGGACAGAAAACTGC
Source organism: Macrobrachium rosenbergii (assembly GCF_040412425.1). Lineage (NCBI taxonomy): Eukaryota > Metazoa > Arthropoda > Malacostraca > Decapoda > Palaemonidae > Macrobrachium > Macrobrachium rosenbergii. The sequence continues at coordinate 31,225,795 of NC_089762.1, read as the reverse complement.
ACATCATCTTGCTAGAGTTGAGAGCAGCCTTCCTAGCACTTCAGGAGTTTCAAGAAAGGGTGATGGGGCACTCCTTTGTTCTGATGTTGGACAGCACTACAGTGGTAGTTTATGTGAACAAACGGGGTGCGAGTGTCACGCCAACTTCACTTGATAACAGTCCAGTTACACCGGTGGGCTGTCAACAACTCAGTGGACCTCATGGTCAGGTACATTCCAGGCAAGAGGAATGTAATAGCTGGCAAGCTAAGTCATTGGGGATAATTCTAGGGACAGAGTGGTCTCTGCATCAGGAGGTAGCAGGTAGGCTTTTTCGTCTGTGGGGGAGACCAATGATAGACCTCTTCACTACAAGGTTCAACAGGTAGCTAGAGGTCTGTTGTTCAGTAGTTCCATATCTCTTTGCTATGGCAGAGAACGCCCTTCAACTTCCTTGAGACAACCTGAACGTCTATGCCTTTCCCCCCCCTTTTGCCTGCTCTGTCATGTCCTGAACAGAGTGATGGTTTCCAAGAATCTCAGGATGACCCTTGTAGCTCCTTTATGGCCTCAAGCAGAATGGTTTCCAGATCTTGACACAGTCTCCTCTGTCAACCTCATGTAGTGTTACCATCAATCGGTAACATCCCCATCTCTTCACGGTTGGAGACTCCAGTATCTCCTGTGAGTGAAAGGCTTTTCTCGCAGATCAGCAACACAGATGTTTGGTTACCTCAGAAGATCTTCAACTGTGTATCAGGGGAAATGGGCCTTAAATTGTGGTTGGTGTCGTCAATAGGGTTTCTCTCCACTTGGAACTTCTATTCAGCGGATAGCTGATTTTCTGATGTTCCTCAGAACATAAAACACTTTTCTGTCTCTGCTATTACGGGCTACAGGGCTGCCTTGGGACTGGTTCTTTGTTTGAAGGACGTGGACCTAACTTCATCTTGAGAAATCTCTATGCTGCTCAAAAGTTTTGAACAGTCTTGTTCTCCTAGAGAATTGAAACCTCCTACCTGGGATCCGACTCTGGTGTTAAGTATTTTCACTCAAACCCAATACGAACCACTGCGTCAGACATCAGACAGGAACTTTGCCCTTAAGACGGTTTTCCTTCTAGCCTTGGCTTCTTCAAAGAGAGTGGGCAAACTCCATGGCCTAGCTTGTGATGTTAAACATACCAGGGGTTGGAAGTCACTAGCATTCGAATTTGTCCTGGAATTCGTGGCTAGGATTCAAAACTCCTTGGTTCATGATGACGGGTTTACCTCCTTTTCCATCCCTTCCCATGGGAATCTTGTTAACGATGTTCCAGATGAATTGCTCCTTTGTTCTGTCAGAGCATTGTGTTGCTATCTGAAAAGGACTCATCACCTCAAACCGGGATGCTAAAGACTTTTTGTTAGCGCAGGCCGGATCAAGAAAGAAGTGTCCAAGAGTACTACAGTATTTAGTTTTGGCTTCGTGAAGTGATTAGGCATGCCTACTCCTCATCATTTCCTACTGCCAATACTGTGCATGCAAGAGCACATTACATTAGAGGACTAAGCTTCTCCTTGGCATTCAAGAAAAACTTATCTGTTCATAGAATTTTGAATGCTAGTTCTTGGCTCTGCCAAACCATATTCACTTCCTTCTACCTGAGGGACATTGCCCACAGGTCCATGGACACTTTTTCCTTGGGTCCGGTGGTGGCTGCTCAACAAGTTGTGTAGCTCATCCAGTGCCCCTAGTGAGACAGTTTTGTATCTTGCCTATGATGGTGGTATGAAAGTGAGGATGATTGAGATGGCTGGTCTCTTTTCCGTCCCCCTTTTTCCCTTTCTTCTCTACCTACGGTGGGCAGTAAGATGGTTCCATCATATCCTGGAACAGGCCAGGCACAGATGAGTGAAGTAGCCTTACTGTTAGATTGTTTTTATTGTTTTTATTCTGCACGAATAAACCTAGCAGTAGCAAACCCTTCCTCTCTCTATCGAGGAGAGAGAGGAATGAAAACAAATATGTATAGGTGGTTACCTTAGTTTGTTATCTGAACAGTTATAGCTGTTTAAGTTCCTCTAATGCAATGAATTTCTGCATTGGACTTAGCCCAGTAGTCTGACAGTTGGATACCCATATATCTAACAGATCAGAGGCTTAGGTCTCCTTCCTTTGAATTCTCTTATTCAGGAAGTATGACCAGGTGTGCCAAACCTCCAGTCGGTTCAGGATTCTCTTACTTCCCACCAAGAGTGAGTCTCTCCTAATGTTAAGACCCAGGTTTGTTCTGCGTATGAACAAATGACAAATTTAAATTAATTTTTATTTTTCGTAGCTAACAAACCTATGGTCTTAACATTTACTGCCCACCTCTAACCACCCCTCTTTCATTTAAGCTTGGGCTGGAAGAAAACTAAGATGTTACAGAGTTGAAATAAGGTTGCTGCCTGCTTCCCATCTCACCTCCGTGGCGGATGCCAGATGCCACCAATTCCTTGCATAAACAATTCTTGTTGTTTTTACCAGTTTCCAGCTGGCACCAGAAGATTTATCCTAATGTTAAGACCACAGGTTTGTTAGCTATGAAAAATACAAATTAATTTAAATTTGTCATTTCAGTCTAACAACTGAATTCATTTACATTGCCTTTTGATAAAATTTATATTAATTTCTCTTGCAAACTTTTATAGCTATTCTCATGGAGTGAGTAGTCCAGGCCGTCATGTCAGGACTCGGCTATATTTTACCAGCGAGAGTCACATCCATTCATTACTCACTGTCTTACGATTTGGAGGATTATTAGACGTAAGTTAATCCATTATTGTGCTTGATGGTTGGTGTTATAGTAATTGTTGGACACAGCATAAGTCTAAAGCCAAAGTAGGTGTAGTTTAAGTATAGTAGTACAGCATTCTTCATATTTTGTATGTTGTTGCTTTTCATAAAGTAACCTTCTTATAGTTTTGCCTTGGAAACCTACCTCATAAATAGTCTCATCAGTTAAAAATCATGTATTTGTGCAACTCGATAGAAATTTATTTTTAGTAATTGGCAATTTCTCTCTCTCTCTCTCTCTCTCTCTCTCTCTCTCTCTCTCTCTCTCTCTCTCTCTCTCTCTCTCTCTCTCTCTCTCTCTCTCTCTCTCTCTCTCTCTAGAGGTTTACAGGAAAAATTATGTGAATACAAAATCAAGTTTCCAGTACAAGGCTTGTACAGACAAAAAAAGGAAGATGTAAAATTATCATTCTTTGAAGTAGCAGACCACTCATATTCAATAGATTGATTGATTATAAGGTAATTGGCATTTTGTCTTATGCAGTAGAACCATGGTAGATTAGCACATGCTTAACCCTTAAACGCCGACTGGACGTATCATACGTCGACTAAAATTGTCTGTTGGGTGCCGAGTGGACGTACCGTACGTCGACTACAAAAAATTTCAACCTTTAGTCAAATTTGACTCGACCGAAATGGTCGAAAAACACAATTGTAAGCTAAAACTCTTACACTCTAGTAATATTCAAACATTTACCTTCATTTTGCAACAAATTGGAAGTGTCTAGCACAATATTTCGATTTATGGTGAATTTTTGAAAAAACTTTTTCCTTACGCCCGCACGGTAACTCGGCCGAAAATTTCAGAAATTCTTTCGTCATTTTGTCGTAATTTTTGCACTGTTTTATATTAGCCGTTACATAAAGGTTTATATATGAAAATGTGCGCAATTTCATTTAAAATACAGCAAAATACAACCCATGGTTGTAGCTTTTATCAGTTTGGAAATATTTTCATATAAACCATGATAACTGCCAAAATTTCAACCTTTGGTCAACTTTGACTCGACCAAAATGGTAAAAAAAAGCAATTGTAAGCTAAAACTCTTACATTCTAGTAATATTCAATCATTTACCTTCATTTTGCAACAAATTGGAAGTCTCTAGCACAATATTTTGATTTATGGTGAATTTTTAAAAAAAACCTTTTCCTTACGTCAGCGCCAGAAATTCTTTGGTCACGTTGTCCTAATGTTTGCACCGTTTTATATTAGTCGTTACATAAAGTTTTATATATGGAAATGTGTGCAATTTCATGTAGAATACAACAGAAAATAACTCATGGTTGTAGCTTTTATCAGTTTTGAAATATTTTCATATAAATCACGATAACTGCCAAAATTTCAACCTTCGGTCAACTTTAACTCGACCAAAATGGTAAAAAAACGCAATTATAAGCTAAAACTTTTACATTCTAGTAATATTCAATCATGTACCTTCATTTTGCAACAAACTGGAAGTCTCTAGCACAATATTTCGATTTATGATGAATTTCTGAAAAAAAAAAACTTTTTCCTTACATCTGCGCGCGGTAACTCAGCCAAACATCTCAGACATTCTTTTGTCATGTTGTCGTAATGTTTGCATCATTTTACATTAGTCGTTACATAAAGTTTTATATATGAAAATGTGTGCAATTTCATGTAGAATACAACAGAAAATAGCTCATGGTTGTAGCTTTTATCAGTTTTGAAATATTTTCACATAAATCACGATAACTGCCAAAATTTCAACCTTTGGTCAACTTTAACTCAACCAGAATGATAGAAAAACGCAATTGTAAGCTAAAACTCTTACATTCTAGTAATATTCAATCATTTACCTTCATTTTGCAATAAATTGGAAGTCTCTAGCACAATATTTCGATTTATGGTGAATTTTTTAAAAAAACATTTTCCTTATGTCCGTGAGGTAACTTGGCCGAACATCTCAGAAATTCTTTTGTCACGTTGTCGTAATGTTTGCACCGTTTTATATTAGTCGTTACATAAACTTTTATATATGAAAATGTGCACAATTTCATGTACAATACAACAGAAAATAACTCATGGTTGTAGCTTTTATCAGTTTTGAAATATTTTCATATAAATCACGATAAATAGAAAAATTCAACTTTCGGTTAACTTTAACTCGACCGAAATGGTCGAAAACTGCAATTGTAAGCTAAAAAACTTACAGTATAGTAATATTCCATCAATTAGCTTCATTTTTCAACAAACAGGAAGTCTGTAGCACAATATTTCGATTTATGGTGAATTTTTGAAAAAAACATTTTTTACGTCCGCGCGTTACAAATTCATGCATCATTTTGTGATAATATTTTTTCAGTGTTGCTTTGATCGTTTTACAATTTGTTATATACCAAAATCGTTGCAATTTAGTGTACAATACAAAAAAAAAAAAATAACCTGGTAGCTTTAACCGTTTTGCTCACAGCGCGATTTGTATAAAATTATATATGAAAATTTTTTTTTTGCGCTGTCATATATTTCAATATTTATATATGATAATGATATTTTTTCATTTCTGATGGTTGCATACTAAACTTCAGGCAATGACAAAAAAAGGAGCCAAAATGAACTCTTAATCTTAAAAACTAAGTGTGCTGTGATTTTTTTAAAAAAAACTTTTTTTCCGCTTCGGCGCTAACTCCTGAACGCCGCCGGCATACGGGAGACATTTTTGTAAATAGAGGCTCGGCGTTAGAGGGTTAAATGGTATGGATTACTATTACAGATGTGATAGAGTTTAAAAATCTTTGCAGTATTGCATAAAATACTGAAGTGTAAGGAAAAAGGTTAAATGAAATTTAGGACAGTAAATTTCTTAGGATACCCTAAATACCAAATGATGCCAGTTAATGATGAATATTTATTGATAAAATAGCATAAGCACATTATGTTAACCTTTTTATGTAACCTCAGTGCCAGCGTCTGTGTTCTAGTAGTTCAAATTCTTGAAAACTATCTGGTGGTGAAAATAATGTCTTAATTTTATTTGTGAAATTTGAAGTAAAACTAAAATTTTTGCAGTGTAAGGTAAATAAAGATTATAAATTAGCTTAAAGTATTTTCTTAAATACAAAACTACTGTGTTCAAGCTAAAGTCTATGTGCAGAATTTAGTTTACCTTATGGACACTCCTTTTCTTTTTGTCTTTTTTCTCTTTGACACATAAAGAGTATGGAATACTGTACTGTATACTGTTTTCCTAACTTTTGGGGTCATGTTTGACTTCCTGAAGTCCTTACTATGTTTAAGGAATACTATACAGTACTTATACTGTATATTTATGGTAGTCATGTTCCAGATAGTTTATCAATCATGTTATGTAAAATTCTGTGGAAGATATTTAATTACGTTGCTTTCTTTTGCACAGACACAGAAAGATGAGCAATGGTGTAGAGCAATGGATTATGTAGGAGCTGTCTCAGAGCTGAATTACTTGAGTCAGATTGTGATTATGCTGTATGAGGATCCAACTAAAGACCCAACTTCTGATAGCCGGTGAGGTTGAATTGTTGGAGAATTATAGTAATTGATGTATTGATGTGCAGTAAAGAAATCTTGGAATGTGTTTTGTAGGGTTTTATCTGCTTATTTAAGATATACTGAAATTAGTAATATTAATCATTGTTACACATTTTCCATTACATCTAAAATTGTTTTTGGCCAAAATACAAATCCTAGGGTGGTACCTATGTACAGTATTTATGCTCCAAACTGCTGTTGCATCATAATTGAGGTAACTTTTAGCTGAGAATCATCATCATCATGATTAAGCTTTTTATGCCAGGTTTTCTTTTCATGGAATTAAACATCCTCTTCTGTACTGTATGTGCATCTGTTAAATTCCTGTTTAGTTCAATTAATAATTTTTGCCATTTCTTCATGATCTGTTTGGCCACATCCATAGCTCCCACATATTTAACTGTTCACTCTTTTCCACTTTCAGATTTGTTTTCAGATTTTATTGGATGCTTACTTTTCTAGTTCAGCATATAATTTTATGAATTCAAGGCATGAAAGCATGTATAAATTATGGATGGTTGAGTGAATGTTTCTCAAAAATAAAAAAATCTGTGGTATCACAATTCCATTACTGTACAATAGTATTGTTGTGCATCCAAGCAGTTATACAAACACCGCAGAGGAGCCTCTTTAAGGGAAAATAGAAGGGTGAGGTGTGTGATCTTTGCAGACATAAAGAAGACAGTAGTGAATATTTATTCTCATTTAAGAATTAATGAAAATAAAGGACCAGGACATAATATTAAGAGCTCTTGAAATGTATTGAAAAATTTGGAGAATTTATATGACTGGCAGTGAGTGTTGAGAATTATGTTTTCTGGGAAGTAATGATTGGTAAAGCTAGAGACAAAGCACTAACCTCAGTAACAGTAAATGGTACAAGGAAGGTCTCTTTAGATTAAGCAAAGCAGTAATGCATAAATTTTCTGTAACAAAATGTAGTAGCATTACAATGTCTGATGTGAGTTAGACAAGGGCATAAGATCTGAAGGTCACAGTTTTGATCTATTTATTTACAAAGATTTGTCTTTACATGGGTATTGCTTACAGGAAAGTGTAATGGTCTTGAAATAGACACAAACATTCAAATTTAAGGAAATATCAGACAAATCAAAATTTACAAGAGAAAGAAACACTGGATAAGAAATTAAATCAGTCAGTGTCAGATAAAAGAAAGATAATAAATTGAATATAGAAGAAACTAGAATCATTAGCTTGGATACAAAACATTTGTGTGTGTTCATTTGATAACTGTAAAGCTCTGCATAGTTCTGTCTAGCAGTGTTTCCACAGCTGTAATTATTGAGCAAGCATTGAGGAACTTGGTATGCATCTGGCCTTAAGTATTTAGAATTTCTCATTTAATGTGAGTGCTGGTAGGGGTCCAGTGTACTCTCCCGGGCTTACATGTAATATTTGTAAGACTGGTCATATATCCAGCAGAGTTGCTGTTTGCTTATTTTCTCACTGAACAGCCAGCCAATCCCTATACAACATGTTTACAAGCTTCCAGATCAAGCACACAAACCTAGTCATCTTGCTTGCTTACTACTCAGACTGTGATCGATCCTACAGTCTCAAGTAGGTTGTCAACATTTGGGATTAGATACAATCTTATAATCCCATTGGAGAACCATTATCTACTGCAGTCACTTTTCCCCCTAAGAAGTGATTAGATAAACAGGAAATTATGTAAATAAAATTATGTACAGTGGACCTTCGCCTATTTGTGGTTCTGTATTTGCGGCTTCACCTATTTGCGAATTTCTTTGTGAAACATATATACACATAATAGTTCGTGGAAAATTCGCCTATTTGCTGTATTTTTCGTAGAGAAATGTTACTGTATTTTCATATAATTTTCATGACTAAATGCACTTTTTGTGATAAAACTATTAAAATACTCAAGTATAAGCATTTTTAGAGGGTTTTTTGGTGTTTTGAACTATCAAAATAGGCAGTTATAAGCATTTTTAGATGGGTTTTAAGTATTTGCACATTTGAGTTATTCGCAGGGGGTAGTGGTATGCATCCCCGCGAATAAAGGGGGTAGGCTATATATTTTTTATGGTATACGAGTATATCTCTTCAGCAGTGAAACTTCTTGCTTGCTGAAGGGGCTCCTGTCACCACCTACTCTGCTTAATCTCAGTGTTTTTCTTTAATAATTGTGGGTATGGATTAATACTGAACTTAAGTGTTGGTGTGTATAAGGCAGGGATTTGAATGCCTAACACGTGAAATTAGCAAAAAAAAAAAAATTTTTTTTTTCTCGTTCTGTTTTGCATAGGTCACAGCATGAAAAACGATTGATAAAATTGTTAGATAGTGCAATATGGTAGAAACTATGGTGATACCTAATTATGCCTGTGTTTAATACAGTAAAATATTTTTAGTGTGGAATTTTATTGCCAAGTATGTAGTGGCAAAGTTATCTTATGTGACGATAAAATCCTATTACCGGCTGTTTTTTCTGTTATGCCAGAATGATTATTTACTTTAGTTTTGTAATCCATTTTCAGGTTCCATGTTGAATTACACTTTAGCCCAGGTGTTAATTGTTGTGTCCACAAAAATTTGCCTCCTGGACCAGGTTTCAGGCCAAAAAGTCGCAATGAACCTGTAAGTATAAAGTACTAAATCTATTTGAAGTATTGACAGTTTTTGGTAATCAATTCTCATAAAATGTGACTTTTAACATTTACTTCAAGGAAATTATGCATTGGTTCCATTTTCCCCTAATGTGCAGGTAAATACCTGTAGCTGAAATAATTGTGTTGAAGCATATTCTTAAAATTTTTTGTTAGTTTTATGAATATAGATGCCTTAAGAATATGAATTGTTTGGGGGACTCATCAGTAACTTTTATCAAGTCGTGGTCTGTGGTTTAGAAATTTTTATAAAATAGATCATTATATGGTTATGGACAGGAATGAGAAATGTTAATTGAACTTCTCATATCTGTTAAGTCAACGAGAATTCAGTACCTGTAACTTGCATATTATTAAACTGAACCTTTCCAAACCTTTTTTTCAACTACACTGCTATATCTGCCAATCAGTGTCCCTCAAGTTGAAACAGTGTGTTATGGCATTTAAGGCCATGACAGTAATAGAAGAATATACATAATATTGGACTATTCACTTCTTTTTAAACAAGACTAATTGTTAGAGGGTTCACATAGATATCAGTCTTCAATCCTTTTGCTGCATGTATTTACCATATCTGAGAAAGACAGACAACCCTTAGTAGATTCCTCATTGGTATTGTTCAAACTAGAGACTTCAGTTAGTGATTTCTGAGCTCGGCCCCGTGTCACCTGGTGAAATTCCATACTAACACGAATTTCTAGGTATAAATATTGCTAAATATACCAGAGAAAAAAGCTTTCAGGAATGCTGGAGTTACTACCCCCAGATCGAGCGTCTTCTATATTGAAGACGTCGGTATAACCAAGGGTGAGTGAAAGAATCACAACCACAGAGCCACACTCGATAGACATCCCCATGTCAAAACCCGGGGAAGAGCGAGGAGCCGCACTCCAGCTCCCACACTCATTTTTGTGCCCGCCGTGCTTTTGGCTGTTTTTCCTGCTTATCAGCATGACTCCAGCGCCATCTGAACTCATTCCATTTCTAGCACGTGATTTTTGTGCACTCATTATTTTTGTGCTCGTGATTTTTTGGCTGTTGTTTTTTCCTGCTTATCAGCATGTCTTCCAGCAAGTTCACCGACAGTCACCAAGTTAAGTACCATCTTATTGTGGGGTTTTTATGATAAGTTTGGCTGTTTCAACCGTATCTTAATATTATTCTTAGGTGGTGATTTTGTTATGGTTAAGTTGTGGCAGGTTCCCCGTCAGCCATGTCGTATTTTGCTTCCTTTGGAGATTCGCCCACCCAGCTTGTTCTGTTTGGGGCTTCTTGTCGTTCCTTACATTTCTTATCATTATTCCCCCCCAGAATTCATCCTGGTGGCGTTTCCTGGGCTCTGGTTGTTTTGGTGTTCCTCTGCATTATTTTTGTCAAACCTGTTAGCCATATCGGGGTTCCTCCAGTTGGGTTCCCGTCATTTTCCCGCCAGGTTTCTCCCCAGGATGTTTTCCGCTCAGTCTGACAGTCTTAGCTACATTATTATTATAGTGTGACGTGCTGGTGCTATCAGTCTTTATTGCTTTGATTTAGTTTTAGTGTGGGGAGCGCCAGATACAGTTTTATTGTTTACTTACCCTGTCGCTCCTCTCTCAGTTAGGCTATCTCCAGAAGAAAGACTAACAATTACACTAAGGTGAGCACAAGCTTTTATTATTGTTTTATGTATATATATTATTCTTAGTGATGGTGATTTATTTTTATCTGGTTAGATGTTTGTGTGGGGTTCCCCTAGCCTGCCTATGTCATGTTAGGCTTGTATTTTGCTTCCTTTGGCCTGCCTGCTCTCCCTTTTACCCTGAGTTAGGTTAGGTGTGAGGAGGGGTTCAGCAGGTGAGAGAGAGTTTCTGTTGTTCCATTCCTGTTTGGGTAGAAGAGGCCGTTGTTTGGGCTTGTAGAGTGAGACCCTGTAAGTTCATTTTTTGATGCTTCCATAGCATCCTCCCCTTTCTTTTCAGGAAGAATGGCTCTGGTTGGTTTTCAGTTTGGGAATATTTTCTCCCCTTTGTTTCCTCCTTCCTCCCTTGGTTCATTCCCTCCTGTTAGCCTAGGCGGATCCTTAGGTCGGCGCTGCCGGGTGCTAGCCTGGAAACGGCAGGCCACGCCTCTCAGGTGTAGGGCGCGCATGCGTTGAGGCCTTAGGTCGCTATCCCTTCCATCCCCTTATTTGGAGTAGGCTATGTTCTTCCACTGCTGGTATTAATTTACTTGGCGTGGTGTGTGTCTGCAGTCGAGCGGGTGAATAATCTTCCCCAGTCTCCTGTTTTCACCTGCTCTGGCCTACTCCCATCCTTACCCCTCCAACCCTTTCCACCCCCCCACCTACCTAAGTCAAGCTCTTTGTCATCTTCTCATGCGGGTGACGTCAGCTGGCATTCACTCCAGTTGTGGGGCCTCTTCCTGGTGGAGAGATTCGCTCCCTCCCAGGGCAAGTCCCCGGTGGCTTTTTGCTTGGCTCAATGTCTCGTTAACCCACTCTCCTAGGATCAAGCAGGTTTCAACATTCTTAGGGTTATTGGTTCTCCCCCTTTTTCGCGTTCGCGGCGTTCGAGATACTTTAGTTGGGGTTGACTGGCGCTTCTCTCCAGCCCTTGTGGTCCTGCGATGTTTGTTAGCCTCACCCTACTATTGTTTCTCTAGCAGTTGAGGCTTGGGATCTCTGGAGGGGTGGTTCGGACTCTGAGTATATGGAATTAACCAGTTTCGTTCCCATCCCCTGTATTTTATATATGCATATACACTTGTTTTGTTCAGGCGGCTCACTCCACCGTTGGACATATTGTTATTACAGGGTCCGGTGTCCTACCCTTGGGTTCCACCATTTTTATTCCCGGCATCCCTTGTGGTAGGGCCCTGTTGACTCAGCTCTATCGTTCCGCTGGAGTATTCCGGTGGTCGGAGAGCAGCTTGCTTACCACTATAGTTACTTGCTGGGTAGGCCCGTCTCTGACGGGGGTTTTTCTTCCGCCGAGTACTCGGTACTAGGTTTGAAAATACCCGTGCCTGCCTAATTTAAGTTTCTAGAGTGGTAGGTTCATGTACTTTTCACACTTACAGACTGTGCATTGTGAGGAGCCGGGGTGCACCGCCACTCTCCATCAACCTTACGGGCATGTGGTGTGCCGGACCCACGCTGGCTGTGCAGTCCGGCTGGATGATCTCGTAGTTTGGCATCCTGACGGTTGCGAGGTGTGCTTCGCTCTGTGCAGCAGTGTCCAGGACGAGTCGGTAAGCTTGACTTTCGTTCTTCATGCTACTTTCAGTCTGATATGTGCTCATATTGTAGGTCATGACTTTTTTGTTACAATATGTTAGAACTGATTCCCTGCTCTCTTTTAGGCTGACGAGTCCTCCAAGAAGGAGGCCTTTGAGTCTCTCCGCACCTGGGTGGCTGGGTTCGGAAGGAACGTGCTGTTGGGGAAACCGTATGTCCTCGACGCTAGTTTGAGGGACCTTCTCTACCCCAGCGCCCGGATTGCTGCGGCCGTACCTGCGGATCTGGCCACTCCTATCACCGAGCAGATCCAGGCCGCGACCCAGCCACCTCAAGAGGACCTGTACGCGGAGGTTTCTGAAGATGTCGCCGCCTTAGACTTGGACCTGGAACAGATGAATACGGAGCCGGACCAAGGGGCAGGTAGCGAGGTAAGTGAGGCAGTGGGGGCGGGTCCCCTTTTTGATTCCCCATCTTCCTCTGTGTCTTCCTTTTCAGGATTCACCAAATCTTCCATCTTGGGGGACAGGGCTCCATCTGCTGTCCCCAAGTTGAAATTGAAGACGTCGTGGAAGGCGAAGGGCTATAAGTCCTCATCTTCTCGTAAGGCATCTCCCTTCCCCCCGTCGAAGGCCAAGGTTGTGGAACCTGTGGCCTCCGGGAGCAAACCGAGCACCTCGGGCAAAGGAGCGAGTAAGAGGGCGCCCAAACCCAGCCCTCCTCGCCAGCCTGCCTTTGACCCTGAGGCGTTTGCAGGGATGTTGCTGGAACGCATCTCTTCGGAGGTGGAGGCGAAGCTTTCCAAAATTACGGAAAGACTTCACAGTCAGGAGACTCTGCTGGCGGATATGGCTCGCTCCGGCGGAGCCGCTCCGCAGTACGAGATCCCTGATACCACTGACCTCCCTCCTTTCGATGTAGGGAACCCGTGGCGTTTTGCTCTTCGTGCCATTCGTCACGAAGACACTTTGACCATCGAGGGTCTGGGCACGAGGCGTCTGGAGGAATTGGAGTTCTTCCCTCCTGATCTCTTGCCCCCCTACCCAGGCTTCGTTAGGCTGACGGAGGAAGCCTGGATATGCTCAGACAAGGTCCCTAAGGAGACGGTGATCTTCCCTAGGGACCATGCCCAATCTGCTCTGTTGCGCACTCTTACGGAGTGGCAGGCAGAGAACACGAAATTGACTCCCTTCAAGGGCAACTACACCATGTTTTCTCTGGGTGATAAGTTGCCCACTCCCTGCCTGAACAAAGTTGCTTTGGCAATGGCTCAGGCTTGCTTCGACGGCAAACCCTTGCCTCAGCTGAGGGAGACGGACTCCACATCCCTGGTATTCCCAGGAGGTGAGGAGTTCTGGAAGGACGCCCCGTCCACATTTACAGTGGGTAAATTGGACGCTTTCTGCGCGTCCTCTCAATTCAGTGAACAGCTTCCTAAACTCCCGGAAGCTCTCCTGAAGGCGGAGTTTGAGGCACGGTGTAGGTTAAGCCGGTCTTTAAACTCCTTGTGCTTAACAGAAGCGGTCGCCGTCTCCTGTGCAGAGGAACCTCTGTTTCAGGTTCTGGCTAAATCCCTGTTGGCAGGGTTTCAGTCAGACCTGTATGACTTCATGGTGGCAAAGTTGGAGTGCCGCAAATTCATCTTCGCGGATGCCACCATTCGTCATGAGCCTAACAAGCTCATGAAGAGTTCCATCTGGGGGGTTAATCTCTTCCCAGAGGACGAAGTCTCCCGCGTCCTGAGCGAGGCTACCAGGGCCAACCAAAGCCTACGCTCCCGTTGGGGTATCTCCGCCTTCAAGCGGAAGACCCCCGAATCTGGCAGCTCCCAGAGTAAGTCTGGGAAATGTTTCAGGAGGCACAGGAGGCCTCAACACCAGACAGTGGCTCAGGCTGTCCCAGTCTCGGCAGTGGGCCAACCCTCCACCTCCAAGGCTCAACCCCAACAGTACGTGCTGGTTCAACCAGCCCAATCCCTTGCTGCACCATCACGCGTCTCCTCTCCTGCTGTACAATCCCACCTATGAGGGCCGTGGGTTCTTTCACGGCCTTAATAGAAGCACAAGGGGGCAGAGGTCGAGCCCCATACAGAGGCAAAGCTGGATCTGCCTCCCGGGGAAAATCAGGCCGTGGTAGAGGAAACAAACCCACTTCCTCCCACTGAGACCAGTCAGGTAGGTGGTTGCCTTTACTGGTTCAGAGACCAGTGGTCCTTCAGTCCTTGGGCACACAGCATTGTGTCCAAGGGTCTGGGTTGGAGCTGGATCAAGGATCCCCCTCCCCTGACCAGATTTTACCAACCCTCCTCCAAAGCCCTACAGGATTTTGTGACGGAGCTTCTCAACAAGAGAGCAATAAAGGAAGTAAGGCACCTCAAATTTCAAGGCAGGTTGTTCACCGTTCCAAAGAAAGATTCCGATCAGCAAAGAGTGATTCTAGATCTGTCGCGTCTAAATCGCTACATAAGATGCGACAAGTTTTCGCATGCTTACGGTGGCTCAAGTATGGACTCTACTGCCGCGTGGAGCCGTCACCACCTCTATCGATCTTTCAGACGCTTACTATCACGTCCCGGTTGCACGGAACTTCTCTCCCTTCCTGGGTTTCAGACTCGGGAAACAAGCCTACTCCTTCAGGGTCATGCCTTTCGGACTCAATATAGCCCCCAGGATTTTTACGAAACTGGCGGAAACAGTTGTTCAGCAACTACGGTCCCGGGGATCTCCCTGGCGGCTTACCTGGACGATTGGATAATCTGGGCTCCAACAGTACAGGAGTGCCGGAAGGCTGCAGCCATAGTGATCAAGTTCCTGGAGTCGTTGGGCTTTCGGTTGAACAGGGAGAAGTCCCGCCTGACTCCGAGTCCCGGTTTCAGTGGCTGGGTCTCCAGTGGGACCTGTTCTCAGACAGGCTATCCCTCCCGCCATCCAAGCGGAAGGAGATAGCCGCCGCTACCAGGAAATTTTTGAAGGACAAAGCAGCATCCCGCCGGTCTCAAGAGAGAATTCTCGGCTCCCTTCAGTTTGCCTCAGTGACGGACCTGCTCTTAAAAGCGAAGCTAAAAGATATAAACAGAGTGTGGCAGAGAGGAGCCAATGTCGGGCTCAGAGACAGAGTCTCTTCAATCCCCTGAATCTTGAAGACAAGGCTTCGACCATGGTCCACAGCCAGTGGCCTGTCGGAAGTCGGTCCCACTCAATTTCCCCCTCTGGCTTTGGTAATCCACACAGACGCTTCATTAAGCGGCTGGGGAGGGTACTCACCAAACCAAAAGTTCAAGGGACATGGTCTACAATGTTTCAACAGTTTCATATAAACACCTTGGAAGCTATGGCAGTGTTTCTAACTCTCAAGAAACTCCGCCCGCTGGCCAGATTCACATCAGGCTGGTGTTGGACAGCGCCGTGGTGGTTCATTGCATCAACAGGGCGGCTCCAAATCAGGTCGCGTAAACCAGGTGATGGTAGCTATCTTCTCCCTGGCGAACAAGCACGGCTGGCATCTGTCAGCCACCCACCTAGCGGGTGCGGAACGTGGTGGCGGACTCCTGTCCAGGACTACTCCGTTGGAGACGGAGTGGTCTCTGGACGGGAATCGTTCAATTGGATTTGCCGCCGGGTTCCGGGACTCCAAGTGGATCTGTTCACTACAGAGAGCAATCACAAGCTTCCCTGTTATGTGGCTCCCAACCTGGACCCCCAGGCCTTTGCCACGGATGCGATGACCATAGACTGGAACAATTGGGAGAGGATCTACTTGTTTCCCCCAATAAACATGTTGTTGAAAGTACTGCACAAACTCAGGTCATTCAAGGGCCAACTAGCTCTGGTAGCTCCCTATTGGCCGAAGAGCAACTGGTTCCCTCTGCTCCAGGAGCTCAAGTTGCGGTGTCATCAGATACCCAAACCCAGACTGACCCAAGTAGTACAAACCAAGACTGTGTCAGCTTCCTTAAGAATTCAGAATGCCCTGGTTTTATGGACTTTATAAAGTTTGCTGCAAAAAAGGGAGCAAACATTGACCCCGTCAACACTGTTTCTAGAATCTGATAAGAGAGATTCTACTCTCAGACAGTATGATTCAGCAGTCAAAAAATTAGCATCCTTTTTGAAGGCATCTGAAGCTCAAACTATGACTACTAACCTAGCAATTACTTTCTTTAGATCATTGTTTGAAAAAGGCCTTGCCCCGGCCACTATTACTACAGCTAAATCAGCCTTAAAGAAGGTATTTTTGTATGGTTTCAAAATCGACCTTACAGATTCATACTTCTCCTCCATCCCTAGAGCATGCGCCCGTTTGAGGCCGGTAACACGCCCACATTCTGTTAACTGGTTCCTCAACAATGTTCTGAAATTAGCCGCTGATACTGATAACTCACAATGCTCTTATCTGGATCTGTTAAGGAAAACCTTGTTTCTGATTAGCTTGGCTTCAGGTGCCAGAATTTCAGAGCTATCGGCTCTCGCTAGAGGTGATGATCATGTTGATTTCCTCCCCGTCCGAGAAGTCCTCCTTTCCCTGATCATAGGTTCCTAGCTAAAAATGAAGACCCTCAGGACAGGTGGTCCCCTGGAAGGTGGTGCCTCTTCCTCAGGACCAATCCTTATGTCCAGTATATACCTTAAAGTCTTATCTACAAAGAACTCCACAGTGTAAGTCGGGTCCTCTTTTATCAGGGAAAAAGGTGGAACTCTTTCGTTGAGCGCTATAAGACAGCAAATTCTGTATTTTATTAAATAAGCCAACCCGGATTCAGTCCCAAAGGTTCATGATATCCGTGCGGTAGCTACCTCTACTAATTATTTTCATAATATGGATTTTGCTGAACTTACCAAGTATACGGGATGGAAATCACCTCTAGTGTTTAAATGCCACTATTTAAAATCACTCAAGCCCTGAAATTTTCTACAGTGGCTGGGAGTGTCATTCCCCACCTTAATTATCCTTAATCCTTTTCCTCCCCTCCCCGCCCGCCTGCCTCATTTATTTCTCTGCCTGCCTTTCTGGATCAATCATGCCTCACTGCCTTGCTCCTCATAATCAATGCTAGTATTACCCTGGTTATTGTTTGTCTTGGTGATTGGATTTTGATATGCTGTGAATTTAGATTAAGAAAGAAGCACTGGAGTGGTTTTTATTTTGCTTCATGTACCTCAATTCCTGATTTTGTATATATCTCATTGTTCTTAGATTTAAGTTTGTATTTACCTGTTTATACCATTATATTATGGGTGTCTTTCATTCCACCCCTAATTATATTGTATTTTTGTCATTGTGCATTGCTCTTAGACTTAAGTTTACATATTCTTCATTGTGTCTTTATATTGTTGGGTGTGTGTTGTTCCACCCGTACTTATCTGTTATTAAATCTATTTTTCCTTGATGAGATATCATAATTAAATCTATTTTTTCATAGTATGTGTTTTTGTTCCAATCATCTTTTGTTTTCTTTTGTAGCTTTGCAGTCTTGGCATGATTCTCTGTCACTATTTCACCGGGTGACACGGGGCCGAGCTCAGAAAAGGGATTTTGACAAAGGAAAAATCTATTTCTGAGGGAGGCCCCGTGTCACCCGGTGACCCTCCCAGGAGCTGGTTTACCCCCCCTACTTGCACATGCCAAGCCTGGGGGTGGTGCTAGTCTGGAATGAGTTCAGATGGCGCTGGAGTCGCCGCTTGGCATGGGCGGGTGAGTGTGGGAGCTTAACGGCTCCCGCGCTCTTCCCGGGGTTTTGACATGGGGATGTCTATCGAGTGTGGCTCTGTGGTTGTGATTCTTTCACTCACCCTTGGTTATACCGACGTCTTCAATATAGAAGACGCTCGATCTGGGGGTAGTAACTCCAGCATTCCTGAAAGCTTTTTTCTCTGGTATATTTAGCAATATTTATACCTAGAAATTCATGTTAGTATGGAATTTCACCGGGTGACATGGGGCCTCCCTCAGAAATAGATTTTTCCCTTGTCAAAATCCCTTTATTGTGCTTCTTGTAGTTCACTGACATCTTTCACTCTCAAAGAGACTTGTTTACATGTCTCCAGTAGATGGAAAAGTGGTTATTTTCTGTTGCTATGGTATGAATTACAGTAATAACTTAGCAATTCTTGTTCTCCTGTACCTTAGTTCTTTTATCATCTGGTTTATTTTCTGTTGTTTATAAAGTGCATTAATGACTAGTGTCACTGTGTAAAAGTGCCTTGTTGTAAAAAGGCAGACTTTATGGAGAAGTGGATATGATCATTAAGAAAATTAAAACTATTGTTGGATTATGGCAGTCTTCAAACCATAGAGAACACCACACTGAAGTAATTTTACCTTGGCTTAGAACTGGCTATGAATAGCTCAGATGACACTGTCCCTTTATGTACAGAATGCATGTCAGCACTAACAGTTATGCATATCTTATATGAATTTCTAAGCTTTAACCAGCAGCAAATGGCAAATTTTGGATACAAATCAGTAAAAGAAATTTTGCCAGAATCTTCATTATTTTCAATTCATTCTTTTATTTTTAATGAATTGCAAGTTTTTAAAGTTCTGTCAAAAAACTATAATTAAAAACAAACCCTTTGGGCCAGCCTGAGAGAGTTAAGCATTTTAAGTCTGTGATCTGCAGAAAGTACATGAAAAAAAAAGTCTATCTGTGACTGAACTACTTTTGCTCACGATTTTCATCAACATTGGTAATTGCAGATATTTTCCTGATATTTTGGTAAATTTTTAAGCTTGTTTCGCTTAAAACATTCATATCCATTGCAATATAGTGTATATACTGTATATATAAAACCTGTTTTTTAAACTTATTCTCATATTTGCATATTTTAAAAAGTTGATGAAAAGATTTGTGGTGATTGATATAGTACAGATTATCGAGGGATTTTATACATGTGTAAATATAACAGAATTGGTCTTTTTGGAAAACACAATTATCCTTGTACTGGGCTTATTAATTTTCCTATGATGGATATTTTTGCAAAATTTTTGCAAGTGATTCAATGTTATGGGCTTGTTAGCTTCAAATTACACCATGTCAGTGTGTATGGTATTCAGTCTGCCATTTTTGTAACTTCCCTAGTGGATGTTCAGGGCAGTACAGTATGTTCACATGCTCTGTAAGCCCTGCATTGCATGTTGTTAAGGAGGCTTTCTCTTTTTTTTAATTATGAGCATATACTTGGTTATATGATACATAATTTTAAATGATACTGCTTTGTGTTATGACAGACTGCAGTTGTGCCATAAAATGTAATCAACCACTGAAAGTTCCAGGGCTGCCTCATTGGTGTTGGTTTTATTAATATCTTTGCCCTGTGTATGCTGGTAAATTATATTTTTATATAAGTAACTTACCAAGCAATTACATAGCTATTGGTTCCCTAACGTACGGCAGCTTAAAAATTCAAAATTCGCGCAGTGGCGCTGTTATCGTTAATGTGTAGGTGACAAGGTCCTGCCCACCATCCGGGACTCGAGGAAACAACACAGCGGAGAGCTCAATTCATTTTCTGCTGGCTTCTGATTAACATCGGAAGTTTTCATGCGGCTGCTGCTTTGCTTTTCGGCTTTTCTTTGCACGAATTTGGTGAAGTATTTAGAATTTGCTGCTTTGTGGCTTGCTACCATTGTCGAATTGTTGTTCGAGATATTATTTAGTTAACTATGTCGGATTCCAGTTCATCTAGTATTTGCTTTTGTTCTGAGGGTTGTAGAACCAGGCTAACTAAGGTTTCTTACGATTCTCATACAAAATGCGCTAAATGTAAGGGGCAAAAATGTAGTAAGGATAATACTTGCATAGAGTGTCAGGATTGGGAGGAAAAGAAATGGAAAACCTTGAAATCTCATCTAGAGAAATTAGAAAGAGATAAGAAGAGGAAAGCAGCCATTAGGACTGAAAGTAGGGCCAATGTAGATTCCATTCCTTTGGAAAATGTAGGGGATGACAGAACTATCACCCCTCCAATTCCTTCTCCTTCTCCTATCCTAAGTCCTCCTACTTTACCATCTACTCCTGTTCCAGGTTTCCATGATTCCGCTCTTAGTGCCATTGCCAGCCTCGAATCTAGGTTTGATCAGAA
This sequence comes from Macrobrachium rosenbergii, assembly GCF_040412425.1. Taxonomy (NCBI): domain Eukaryota; kingdom Metazoa; phylum Arthropoda; class Malacostraca; order Decapoda; family Palaemonidae; genus Macrobrachium; species Macrobrachium rosenbergii. The sequence goes on along the minus strand of NC_089762.1, from coordinate 31,205,520 downwards.
ATTTAGTGTATTATCTAGTACAATTATGAAATGGGAGTAGCTATTAAATCTCTAATGGAGAAAAATGTAAGTATTGAAGGTGCGGTGAGAAGTGAGAGTGCTGTGTATATTGAGGAGGTGGCTGTCCATCTCACCAGCGCTCCTAGACGAAGGTCACTGTCCCGCTCCCCCGCACCAGGGAGAAGACATACCGGAAGTCCAAAGGAGACTGGCGGGGTTTGCCCACAGGCAGTCACCCCCTCTGTCAAGCCTGTCATGTGCTCCCAGGCTCCGACTAAACGCCATTGGAAAGGTGTTTCTGTGCATCAACTTTCTTCTGCTTCAGAATCTTCCAGTCCGCACAAGAAACTCCCATATTGCTACTCTACTTCTTCATGCCCGCTCAAGAGACATGCGGATATTAGCGACTCTTCTCCCCAGGCTGTCAAGAGGTACAGGGAAACTAGCCCACAGCCTTCCTGCAGTTTTCAAGTCCAGCCTAATTCTCCTGCTCATTGTTGTCATTTCTTCAGAGACAGTCCTGAGCGCTATAAGTGTTTTAAGCGCCTGACTTCTTCCGAGCGCCCACTGACTTGCGGCAGACTTCCGCTGATGAGCGCCCGCCGCTTTGCTGCCTTGCGCCAGAATACTGCTGATGAGCACCTGCCGCCCGCTGTCTCGTGCCAGAATACCGCTGATGAGTGCCCGCTGCCCACTGTCTCGCGCCAGACTTCTGCTCTAGAGCGCCCGGCACCAACTCCTGAACTCCCAACACCAACAGCCAAACTCCCAGCTTCTGCTTCTGGACCCCATGCACCTTCTTCTGTTATTCCATCTTCCTCATCGGTTCAGGAAGATTCTTTAGCCCCACTCAAGCGCCAATTAACCAAGCTTATAGGTTTTTTGAAGAAATCCTCTTCTGCATCAGTCCAAGGATAAATCATTGTCTCCTATCTCTTCAGAGGAGGAAGAGATTGTTCAGGATACGGTTCCCCCTCTTCTGCTTAATCGTCTCTTTTGCTTTTCCTCCTGGGTAATTTCCCTGATTTCTTCATGCCTGCTTTGCCTACTTTCCCAGCTTCAAGCTTCCTCATGAAAAAGCATTCTTCAGAAGGTACCAGGTTACCCAAGCTAGTTTTTTCCTCCTCCTCGAAGAAGGCTCTCAAAGAAGTTCATGCCTGGCTGGCCACAAAGAGAGAACAGGGCAAAGCAGCATTTGCTTTTCCATCCAGCAAATCATTGAAGATGAGGCACTCTTACTATGCCACCAGGGAAGCTCCTTCCTTGGGAGTCTCTGCCTCCTCCCAAGGGGACTTCTCTGGTCTGGTGGATTCATCTCGTAGAACGGCATTTTTGTCAGCCAAGATAATGCTTTCATCAGCTGAACTGGATCACCTTATCAAGAATATATTTAAGGTGTTTGAGATATTTAGTTTCCTCTATTGGGCCATCGGGGCACTAGCAAGGAAGATTGAAGACTGTCCTGATCTAACTGAAGATTTTGCCTGATTGGCTAAGAGTTTTTTCATGCTCAGACAGAGCAATTAGAGATGGCTCTTTAGAACTTGCCCCCCTTTTTTCTATGGGCATCCTTAAGAAGAGTGAGCTCTGGTGTTCGTTTACCTCGAAAGGAGTTTCGCCGACTCAGAAGTCAGCTCTACTTTTCGCTCCTTTAGACAAGTCTCACCTCTTTCCTCAAAACACAGTGAAGGAGATTCTTTTGGAATTGCAGAGTAAGTCCACCACTGACTTGTTGGCACAGTCCACTAGACGTCCGAAGGAGCCTGTGCCTTCCACATCAAGATCATTCTCCCCTCTTCAGTCTCAAACCTTTCGTGGAGGGAGAGCTAAGACCCAGCCTCGACTTAGATCAAACTTGCGACCTCCTACGAAGTCCATTAAGAGGTCTTCCTTCAAGTCCAACCCCAAGAAGTGAGAAGTTAGTCCTCCGCGCCCAGGTAGGAGCCAGACTTCTACTTTATTGGAAAGAATGGGAAAGCAGAGGAGCAGACCCCTGGGTGATCAAGGTTCTCAAGGAGGGCTACTCCATTCCTTTTGTAAAGACTCCTCCTTTAGTTATATCTCCAATTGCCTTGACAGCATATTCAAAAGGTTCCACAAAGTTTTTGGTTCTCTTCCAAGAAGTTGAATCCCTTCTTTCCAAAGGAGCAGTGGAAGAAGTCCTAGAGCCCCACTCAGAGGGTTTCTACAATCGCTTTTCTGGGTTCGACCTGTGTCACCCGGTGAAATATCCATTCAGCACATATTTCTAGGTATAAGTATTGCTAAAAATACCAGAGAAAGCTAAATACAATGCCAGGGTTACGACCCCCAGTTCGAGCGCCATTTATAATGGTGTCGGTATACACAAAGGGTGAGTGTTGCCACTGCCACAGGCCTCTGCCCTATAGAGATCTCCAATCTCAAAGTCCCGAAAAGTGAGGGGCCGTCACATACCTAACGCTCATCTCCCAGCCAACCAACACCTCAGCCGCCATCTTGGTATCATTCCAACTTAACACGCTTGTAAACATCTTTGTGTTTTTTCTCAGTGCTGTTATTTTGTGCAATTTTGCATTTTCTCCATATCATCCGTTCAGGATTTTGATTCACCTAAGTTGAGTACCATCTCCTTTTGGTTTTTTCTCTTAGAGGCTTCTTATTTGACCTTTAATTTAGTAATTACGAGGTTAAATAACACGATGCAGCCGATCGCGGCAGTTTTCGCCTCAGCGATACGGGACCCTCAGTCTTCGTATGGTTTAGCAGGAATTTCTGCTTGTTTCTTTCAAAATTATATATATATTTTATATGTTTTATATACTCCTTTCATGGAATTTTATTTGTGAATTACCTTTTCGCTGGTAGGGGGTGAGGAGCCCGTATCATGACTGATCTAGGCTACATGGAGGCTTTTTCCCCTCCCGCCTTTATGATCATAAATTCTCCTTTTCCCTGGCCCCCTTCCTCTGCCGGCGAGCGGGTACATTCCCCAAGATGGTACTGTTATGCTCATGATCTTTTCTGATGTGTACGGTGATGGATGACATGTAAATTTTTGGATTAATTTTATTTATGATTCAGCGTTAGGGTCGGCCATTTTAGGTATCACCCACGTTCCACATATCGCGAGTTGTTTGGCCTTCTCTACAGCATGAGTCCTTATGTATTCTAAATATTCTGTGCATATATATATGTTTTTATATTTCACACATCATTTGGTTAACCTTTTATCTTAGTACTTTAAGTCAGATAGTTTCTTTGATTGGGTATTCTGGCCTAGCCTTCTCGACCGCTCTGTTTTCGGTTTCGGAGAGCTAGGCTAGATAGAATAGGCTCCTTTCATGATTCTCATGCTTCCTAGCTCCCCCGACCAGGTCGTTTTGAGGCTTGGAGGGAGGTGTTGGGTTGTTGAGGGAGTTCCTCGTTCTCTCTTGGCCCACCTGACCATGCCGTCATGTTTTTGGAAGGTGAAATTAGGCTTGCGAGACCCCCTGTTTTAGCCTACCTGACCAGACCTATAGGTTTTTGGAAGGTGAGGTTAGAATAGTGAGGGTCTCCTCAATGCATAGCCTCCCACCTGATCAGGCTGTCGGCGTTGGAGGGTGTGGCCAGACCTTGCGTGGATTTCCCCTCTCCCCTCCCCTCCTATCACACCTCTGCTAGCCTTCCTGTCCAAGTCAAAAGTTTTGACGTTGGAGGTTGGTCTGGGGTCGAAGGTTGCATAAACCTTTTCGTGTTGTTAGCCTAGCCCTTCCTTACCTATTCTTTAGCATTTGGCGGGTGACCCAAGCTTCTCCCTGTACGAGGGACGTCGATCACTTATGATCGGCACCCCGCGGGGAGTTTCTATCGGTGTCCAGGGGGTGTTACCCACCCACCTGGCCACCGCTTTTCGGTTCCCACCACTTTGCTGTTGCTTTCCTGTTCTTTAGCATTTGGCGTGTGACCTAGACTTCTCCCTGCGCGAGGGACGTCGATCACTTATGACCGGCACCCCGTGGGGAGTTTCTATCGGTGTCCAGACAGCGTTACCCACCTATCTGGCCTCCGCCTTTCGGTTTCCGCCACTCTGCTAGTGTTTCGTTTGTTCGCTTCCCTCAGTGTTAGTTAGAGCATCGAACACAGGTCCAGGGACACTATCTTGACTTCCGCTAGGTTCATTCTCCGCCGGGTTAGTCAGGTCTCCCGTTGTTCTTGTGCATGTTACCACTCCGGTGGGTATGGTTTTTGGTCGGTTGGCGCTTTCCACTGGTTCCCGCCACAGGCGTTGAGAGTTGAGCCAGATTTGAGGACTCCTCTCCGCCTCCTCCGCCCCTACCATAGGTATGAGATAATGAGATTTCCGTGGCAATCAGGGAGGAGTATCATACACCAGCGTATCTCATAAAGTACTCCTGTTTACATAATTAGTTGACCATTCCGTAGCATATCTTTACCAAACCGCTGCCGGACTCTTTCCGGCGGTGTTTATTTATTTATATTATATATGTTATATGATGCATGTTCCTAGGTTAAGGTGTACTGTTACCGCCGGACCTACTCCGGCGGCCCTTAACTTTATGTTACTCATGTATTGTATATTAATTTTATACTGCCGGATTTATCTCCAGTGGGATTTGGATTGACTGTAAGCATGCTCCATCACCCATTATTAGGTTAAGGTATCTTATCCCCGTCGGACCTGCTCCGGCGAGCCTAAACTAGCGATACTCATGTATCATCTGTCCGCTTACAGATGGTACGCTGTCAGCAGCCTGGGTGTACGGCGGTCCTCCAGCAACCCTGTGGCCACGAAGTGTGCCGCTCTCACTCCGGCTGCGCGGTTTGCGTTGGGGACCTGATTGTCTGGCACCCAGACGGTTGTGAGGTGTGCTGCGCTCTGTACGAGCGAGTGATTGATGAGTCGGTAAGCTTCAAGTCCGCTAACCTTTAGTCTCCTTTTGACTTTATTGCCTATATTGATAAATAAGGCGATTGGAGAATATTCAGTAAGCCTTTCTTTTCTTTCAGTCTGACCGTAGTACCCGCGACTCTTCGCTGTCGACCCTGAAGGTCTGGGTCGGGGTTCGGGAGGAACGTCGCGTCGGGGAAGCCTTACATCTTGTCAGAGGAGATTTGTAATCTCCTCTACCCCCGGCGCCCGGATCTCAGCCGCAGTTCCGGTGGAAGTAGCAGCCCCCTTGATCGAGGGGATCCGGGAGCTGACGCAACCCTCCCAAGAAGACAACCTATGCGGAGAGGTGGCGGAAGAGGTGGCGGCCATCAATATCAACTTGGAGCCGATGAGCGTCGATCCGGACCGCCAGGTGGAAGGTAGGGTGGTAAGTGAGGCAGGGGGGATGAGTTTACCTTCACTTTTTGATTCTCCTTCTTCCTCTTCTTCCTTTCAAGGTTTCCAAAAATCTTCTTACCTTGAGGACAGGTCGAGGTCTACTGTCCCCAAGGTGAAAACCTTGAAAAAGAAGGACTTTTCTAAGTCCTCTAGGCCTCAAAAGTCTAATCCTTCAGCTCCCTCGAGGTCGTCACGGGCTCTTAGCCCAGTGGCGTCCACCAGCAAGGCTGCTCCCCCTGTCAAGGGGTCGAGATCCAGGGCAGTTAAGGCGAGTCCCCCTCAGCCTAGCTTCGACCCTGAGGCCTTCGCGGAACTTCTCATGCAAAAGTTCGACAAGGTCGAAGCAAGGATCAATGACCTTTCCTCCCAGCTCGCTTCGGGCTTAAAGACTTCGGGAGATTCTGTGAAGTCTTTAGCGGAGAGAATGAGGACCCAGGAGAGCTTGCTCTCTGGGTTCATGCTCTCCGGAGTAGTGGCACAGACTTACGCTGTTCTGGATGCCTCCAGTCTTCCTCCCTTCGATAAGGGAAATCCATGGCGTCTGGCTCTTCATGCTCCTCGGCATGAAGATACTCTGACTATCGAGGGCTTGGGTACGCGTCGGTTGGAAGAACTAGAGTTCTTTCCACCCGACCTGGTGTCTCCCTACCCAGGCTACGCCAGGCTTACAGAGGAAGCCTGGATCAGATCAGACAAGGTCCCGAAGGAGACAGTCATCTTCCCTAGGGACCAAGCCCAATCCACCTTGATGCGCACTCTCACAGAGTGGGAGTCTGAGAACACTCAATTTACCCCCTTCAAGGGGACTTTCACTATGTTCTCGGTAGGTAATGCCATCCCTACCCCCTGCACGACTAAGGTAGCACTGCTGACTAGTCAGGCAGGCATCGAGGGTAAGCCGCTACCTCAACTCCGGGAGACAGATCCCACCTCTCTTGTCTTCCCCGGAGATTCGGAATTTTGGCTGGGAGCTCCGGCCACGTTCAAGGTGGGCAAACTCGACCCCGAGTGCGCTTCATCCCTTTTCAGTGAACAGCTTCCCAAGATTCCGGAGGCTCTTTTAAAGGCGGAATTTGAACCCAGGTGCAGGTTGAGTCGCTCCTGCATTCCTTGACTCTTATGGAGGCAACGGCTGTGACCTACAACAAAGAACCTCTCTTCCAGGTCCTAACCAAATCCCTGTTGGCGGGATTCCAGGCGGACCAGTACGATTTCATAGTGGCGAGAATGGCTTGCTGGAAACACATCTTTGTGGACGCCACTATAAGACACGAACCCAATAGGCTCATGAAGAGTTCTATTTGGGGCTCTAATATATTTCCGGAGGAAGAGGTCAACAACGTTCTGGCGGAGGCAACCAGGGCAAATCAAAGCCTCCGCTCCCGCTGGGGTCTCCCCTTCAAAAGGAAGGCCACCGAGTCCACCGGACCTCAAGCCAGGACAGGGAAAAGGTTCAGGAGGTACAAAAGACCTCAAACCCAAACTATGCTACAGGCTGTACTGGTCTCCCAGGTCGGTCAGCCTTCAACCTCGAAAGCCCAGCCTCACCAACAGTTTGTGCTGATGCAGCCAGCTCAGCATACCCTTGCTTCTCCAACCTTCGTGGCGTCCCCGGCTTTCAACGCTTCGTTTGAAAGCCAGGGGGCGTTTCGGGGCTTTAATAGGAATGTGAGGGGAAGCAGAGCCAGAGCCTCCTTCAGAGGTAGGTCTGCGTCACGTTCCCTCTCACGAGGAAGAGGAGGCCGAGGTAGTAGAGGAGGTAAGCCCTCTCCCGCCCAATGAGTCTCCTCAGGTAGGCGGGAGGTTATATCTCTTTCGGGACCATTGGACCTTCAGTCCGTGGGCCCACAGCATAGTTTCCAAAGGTCTGGGATGGAGCTGGAGCAGAGGTCCTCCTCCGCCAGTCAGATTCCATCAGTCCCCATCCAAAGCCCTCCTGGACTTCGTAAAGGACCTGCTTCAAAAGAGGGCAATAAAGAAAGTGAGACACCTGAAATTTCAAGGCAGACTGTTCAGCGTTCCGAAGAAAGGCTCCAGTCAGCAAAGAGTAATCCTAGACTTGTCTCGTCTCAATTTATACATTCAATGCGACAAGTTTCGCATGCTTACAATCTCGCAGGTGCGGACCCTACTTCCCCGTGGAGCCGTCACCACCTCTATAGATCTTTCAGACGCCTATTATCACGTCCCGATTGCGAGAAATTTCTCTCCTTACCTAGGGTTCTGACTAGGAAAACAAGCTTACTCGTTCAGAGTCATGCCATTCGGGCTCAACATAGCGCCCAGAATCTTCACCAAACTGGCAGAAACAGTAGTCCAGCAACTACGGTCCCAGGGGATCATGTTAGCCGCATACCTAGACGATTGGATAATTTGGGCACCCAACGCCAAGGAATGTCAGAGAGCAACAGTCATAGTGATCAGCTTCCTGGAATCCCTAGGCTTTCAAATAAACAGGAAGAAATCCCGCCTAGTTCCGGAGGCTCGATTTCAATGGTTAGGAATCCAATGGGATCTGGACTCACACAAACTGTCACTTCCGCCAGCCAAAAGGAGGGAAATAGCCAAAGCCACCAGGCAGTTCCTCAAAAACAAAAGAGCCTCTCGTCGTACCCAGGAAAGAGTCCTAGGTTCTCTTCAGTTCGCGTCTGTAACAGACCTGCTGCTGAAAGCCAAACTGAAAGATATAAACAGAGTGTGGCGGAGACGAGCCAACAACAGATTCAGAGACAAGGTGTCCCTAATTCCACTGGTGTTGAGGAAAAGGCTTTGACCGTGGTCAACAGTCAAGAGTTTGTCAAGGTCAGTACCTCTCCAATTTCCTCCTCCGTCGTTTGTGATCCACACGGATGCTTCCCTGAGCGGGTGGGGAGGATATTCCCAACACAAGAAAGTTCAAGGAACGTGGTCCACTATGTTCCGCCAGTTCCATATCAACATTCTCGAAGCAATGGCAGTATTTCTAACTCTGAAGAAACTACGTCCAACCAGACAGATTCATTTCAAACTGGTGCTGGACAATGCAGTAGTTGTACATTGCATAAACAGGGGGGGCTCCAAGTCGAGCCGGATCAATCAAGTAATGATAGCAATTTTCTCCCTGGCAAGAAAACACTGTTGGCATTTGTCAGCTACCCATCTGGCAGGTGTCCGGAATGTCATTGCGGATTCTCTGTCCAGGACAACTCCGCTGGAGTCGGAATGGTCACTGGACAGAACATCATTCGAATGGATTTGTCGTCAGGTACCAGGTCTCCAGGTAGATCTGTTTGCCACAGAGAGCAACCACAAACTTCCATGTTATGTTGCTCCCAATCTAGACCCTCTTGCTCACTCCACAGATGCGATGTCAATAGATTGGAACATGTGGCAAAGAATCTATCTGTTTCCACCAATAAACCTGTTGATGAAGGTTTTACACAAGCTCAGATCATTCAAAGGTCAAGTAGCCCTGGTGGCACCCAACTGGCCGAAGAGCAGTTGGTTTCCTCTTCTTTTAGAGTTGAAACTCCGGTGCATACAAATCCCCAGGCCAAAGTTGACACAAATAGTACAAACTCGGACTGTGTCAGCTTCCTCAAGAATTCTAAATGCCCTAGCTTTATGGATTTCATGAAATTTGCAGCTCAGAAAGATGCTAATATTGATCCTATTAATACACTGTTCATAGAATCAGATAAAAGGGAATCTACCCTCACACAATATGACTCAGCAGTTAAAAAGTTAGCATTATTCCTGAGAGAATCTGAAGCTGAAGAGATGACCACGAACCTTGCAATCTTGTTCTTCAGGTCATTATTTGAGAAAGGACTGGCCTCTAGTACTATTACTACAGCAAAGTCGGCTTTAAGAAAGATATTTGTACATGGTTTCAATATTAACTTAACGGACTCATATTTTTCATCAATTCCTAGAGTAAGTGCTCGTTTGAGACCAGCAACCCGTCCCCACACGGTTTCCTGGTTCTTGAATGACGTACTTAAATTAGCATCGGACACTGATAATGAACGGTGTTCATATTCGAGTCTGTTAAGGAAAACGTTATTCTTAATTAGCCTAGCTTCAGGTGCCAGAATTTCTGAACTGTCCGCTCTCTCTAGAGAACTGAACCATGTTGATTTCCTCCTGTCAGGAGAAGTTCTGTTATCCCCGGATCTCAAGTTTTTAGCTAAGAATGAAGATCCACAAGATAGATGGTCCCCTTGGAAGGTTATCCCCTTCCACAGGATCTGTCCTTATGCCCAGTTACCACTTTAAAGGCTTATTTAGATAGAACTTCTAATATAATGTCTGGCCCTTTTTGTTAGGGAAAATGGAGGAACCATTTCCTTAAAGGCCATCAGGCAACAAATACTGTATTTTATTAAGCAAGCTAAGCCGGATTCAGTACCTAAGGTACATGATATCCGAGCAGTGGCCACCTCCACTAATTATTTTCATAATATGAACTTTGAGGATCTTAAAAATATACGGGTTGGAAATCACCATCAGTATTCAAACGCCACTACCTTAAATCTCTAGAGGCCCAAAAATTTTCCACAGTGGCTGCAGGAAGTATTGTCCCTTCCGTCCTAGATTAACCTTTGTAATCTTAGTTATCCTGTCCCTTTTTCCTCTCTCGCCTACCTGCCTCGTTTACTCACCTTGCCGTCTATCTTTAGGTCAGGCATGCTTCACAGCCTGACTCCTGACCATGTTGCGTATTGTTTTTGTTCCCCTTTTTGTTAGCATTTAGTGTCTTGGTTTTAAGTAAAATTTTGTGTCTGTATGCCCTATATTATTATCATGTCCTAATTTTGCTACTTGGGTAATTAAAACTCAGTAATTCCTTATAGTTTTATTTATCTGCATTAAAGTAGTGGTTAGAGGGCTCCACCAAGCTTTGTATGATTCTTTCTTTGTTATAATTTCACCGGGTGACACAGGTCAAACCCAGAAAAGGGATTTTGACAAAGGAAAAATCTATTTCTGGGGGAAGACCTGTGTCACCCGGTGACCCATCCCCATTCTTCATTCCCCCCCTGATACCAAGATGGCGGCTGAGGTGTTGGTTGGCTGGGAGATGAGCGTTAGGTATGTGACGGCCCCTCACTTTTCGGGACTTTGAGATTGAGATCTCTATAGGGCAGAGGCCTGTGGCAGTGGCAACACTCACGCCCTTTGTGTATACCGACACCATTATAAATGGCGCTCGAACTGGGGTCTTAACCTTGGCATTGTATTTAGCTTTCTCTGGTATTTTTAGCAATACTTATACCTAGAAATATGTGCTGAATGGATATTTCACCGGGTGACAGGTCTTCCCCCAGAAATAGATTTTTCCTTTGTCAAAATCCCTTTTTTGTGGTTCTGAAGGCCTCGGGGGCTGGAGGCTTGTTCTGGATGCCAGTGCTTTGAATGTGTTCATACTGAAGACTAAGTTTCATATGGAGACCGTTCACTCAGTCATGTCCTCAGTACAACAGGGGACTGGATGGTCACCCTGGATATGCAGGATGTGTATTTTCACGTCCTTGTTCATCCAGAATCACAAAAATTTCTACACTTTATTTTTCAGGACAGGATACTACAGTTCCGGGCCCTATGCTTCGGGTTATTGACGGCTCCTCAAGTTTTCACACGAATCCCTGCTCCTCTGGGGAATTGGCTTCACCTTTTGGGAATCAACATCAACTTCTATCTAGACGATTAGCTTCTCTGCTCGTCGGAGGAGGAAAAGTATGCGGAGGACTTGAGAAGAACTCTTCGCCTGACACAGGAGTTAGGCATTCTCATCAACAAAAAGAAATCCCTTCTGACACTGACTCAAGAGATTCCTTATTTAGGGATGATACTGAACTCTTGGACTTTTCAGGCGTTTCTGTCACCCAAAAGAGTCGAGAACTTCCTTCAAACTGTCAGGCAGTTCCTTGCTGTTCCTTCCTGCTCGGCAGTGCAGTGGATGAGTCTTCTGGGGACCCTCGCTTCAGTAGAGCAGTTTGTAAATCTAGGCAGACTGCACATGAGACCCCTTCAGTTTTTCCTCAAAGCGAATTGGTGCAGAAAAACCCAACCAAACTCTTTCATCTTCCTGATTATGTCGGAAATCAAAGAGGATCTCCGGTGGTGGTTGTGCGGAAAAAGACCTCAGAAAGGGAAGTCTCTTCTCCCAGTGTGCCCAGACCTTCTGTTTTATTCAGATGCCTCCGACCTAGGCTGGGGCGCCCTTCTGGACAGCCAGGAAGTCTCCGGAACATGGCCTATGGTACAACAGAATTCTCACATCAACGTAAAGGAACAGAGCAAGAAGATTGTAGTACACGCGGACAACACCACGGCTCTTGCTTACATTTGCAAACAGGGGGGCACTCATTCCTTCTCTCTGTACGAGTCGATGAGTTAAGTATATCTTAGTTTAACCAGACCACTGAGCTGATTAACAGCTCTCCTAGGGCTGGCCCGAAGGATTAGATTTATTTTTACGTGGCTAAGAACCAGTTGGTTACCTAGCAACGGGACCTACAGCTTATTGTGGAATCCGAACCACATTATAGCGAGAAATGAATTTCTATCACCAGAAACAAATTCCTCTTGTTCTTCACTGGCCGGTCGGAGATTCGAACTCGCGACCAGCAGAGTGGTAGCTGAGAACGGAACCCGCTCACCCAGCGAGGAACTATGAGTCGATGAGGGATCTCATACTGTGGGCGGAGGAGAACCAAGTCCCTCTTGTCACCTGGTTCATTCAAGGGAGAATGAATGTGATTGTTGATGAATTAAGCTGCCTCAAAAAGGGCCTTCCAACTGAATGGACCTTAGACCCAATAGTCTGTGACAACCTGTGGAAACTTTCGCAACCCACAGTGGATCTTTTTGCAACATCGATAAACCATCGTCTTCTCCTCTTTTGCTCTCCAGTCCCGGATCCTCAAGCATGGAGCGCAGATGCCATACTGTTGGACTGGACAGACTTAGATGTGTACGCCTTCCCTCCCTTCGGAATGATCAGGGAAGTAATCAACAAGCTGTCAACGCATCAGAACACCTCCATGACCCTAGTAGCCCCATTTTGGCCGAACAAGGAATGGTTTCCAGACCTGATTCGACTCCTGGTAGACTACCCAAGACTCCTTCCACAAAAACGGTCTCTGCTCAGACAATCCCACTTTCTCAGACTCCACCAAGAGTTATCTGCTCTGGCCCTGACAGGCTTCAGACTGCCAAGCGTCATGTCAGAGCAAAAGGGTTTTCAAGACTGGCTGCAGAAGCAGTTGTGAGATGCAAATGAGCTTCTTCTACAAAGCTCTACCAATCAAAATGGGCAGTCTTCAGAAAGTGGTGCAGCCACCATAATATCTCTTCTTCTGAGACACCTATAAGCCAAATAGACGACTTTTTGATATTCCTAAAGTCTGTCAGGAAGCTATCGACCTCTACTATCAAAGGGTGTAGGTCGATGCTCAGCTCAGTCTTTAAGCACCGAGGAATGGACCTGTCTTGTAATCAAGATATCACCGACTTGATCAAATCCTTCGATACGTCCAAGAAAGATTCTTCCAACGTTTCTTGGAACTTAAACGTTGTACTGAAGTGGCTTTCAGGTCCTCAATTCGAACCTCTTCATTCTGTTTCCCTCAGGAATCTCACGAAAAGACTCTCTTTTTAGTGGCTCTCGCTACTGCCAAACGTATTAGCGGGCCACAGGCAATAGACAAGAGAATAGGCTTTGCACAAGAAGATGCAGTCTGCTCTCTTTCTCTTGGTTTTCTTGCAAAGAACGAGGACCCTTCTAAATCCTGGCCTAGATCTTTCGTCATCAAGAACCTTATGGATATCTTAGGACCTGAGGAAGAAGAAAGACTCCTCTGTCCAGTGAGGTGCCTCAGGTACTATCTTCAGAGGACGGAAAAGATTAGAGGACCTTCGAGCAACCTCCGGTGCTCTATAAGAAACCCAGTTCGCCTGCTCTTCAAAAATGCCATATCCTTTTTTCTGAGAGAGTTAATATTACAAGCCCACTCTCAGATCCAGGAGGAAGCCTTTCCATTACTTAAGGTTAAGGCTTACAAAATTAGGGCAGTCGCAACTTCCCTCGCTTTTAAACGCAACGTGTCTCTTTCCTCAATCCTAGAGTCGACGTTCTGGAGATGCAAGTCCATTTTCCATTCACACTACCTCAAGGACATAGAAACCTTGTTTGAAAATTGTAGCACTTTAGGACTTTTATCCGTGACTGGCATGGTGCTGGGAGAGGAAGCATAGGGAATCTCTCTGTTCCTTTGCCATCCACTCGCCTTGACTTGAGGTTTTGAGTCAGTGGGAAGCCTGGGGGTACACTGTACCTGGAGTACCTACCACATCATATTTTATTATTGATAATGGTTGGGTTTTGGTGTTATTCTGTGGTGTAGGTGATAGTGTTGTCATTTTGTATTCTGGTCTTTGCCCAGGGCAAGGGCATCTTTTAAAACTTTGTCAGCATACAGTGTACTTCCTCTGCTGCAAAGTTCCCACTAATGTAGTGGCGACCCTTGGCTATACTGCCATATCCACTACAAGTTGAGAGAAGCGCCGACCAGAGGCAGTACCTACCTGCAGCAGCTCTCTCAACAAGTAAGGAAACAACAAATATTTATTCAATGTTAGCAACCTTTCGATTTCAAATCCATTACTTAATGCTTTGGAGTAGAATATGTCCATGCTCTTTCCCACCTAACAATGTGGAATCAGCTGTGTAATTACTTGGTAAGTTACTTATATAAAAATTACATTTTTATGATAAAGTTTTATATATACTTACCAAGTAATTACATGATCGGAGCCTGCCCTCCTCCCCTTGCATGGACATTAGAGCATAAAACAAATTGAGCTCTGCTGGGTTGTTTCCTCGAGTCCCAGATGGTGGGCAGGACCTTGTCACCTACACACTTTGGGCAGAACCTTGTCACCTACACACTTTGGGCAGAACCTTGTCACGTACACACTAACGATAACAGCGCCACCATGCGAATTTTGAATTTTTAAGCTGCTGTAGGTTCAGGAACCAATAGCTATGTAATTACTTGGTAAGTATATATAAAACTATTTTATCATAAAAATGTCATATTTATGGAATTTGGAGAAATTTCCCCTTTCACTTTTTATGTGCCATGTAAGAGCTTTAACATCTTGGAGATGTTTGATGTTTTAACCATTCTCTAACCTCTGACCACCAAGACCTTACTGCTCATCTCCATCTTCAGTACACCAATGCTGATCCTTGCATGTGTGAATAATTGTACTCTACATGTCTTTAGTTCTGCACATCTGAGAGGTGGATCAGGGACATCTGTCTGCTGCCGTGGAGGCACCACCTGCCAAACAGCAGTGTCTTTTAAGTTGCTATTTGAATCAACTTGGCATGCTTTCCTCACCTATATCAGGGTATGTGTTGGTTTTTGTGGCCTTCCTTGAAGTGCGTGCATGCCACACAACTTGGTGCATACCAACCCATGCAACTGTCTCTTCTGTAACGTGTGTCAAAACCTCAGTATGCAGAGGATTCAGTGGCTGTGCACCTCAATTTTGAGGTCTGACAGTGCACATTACTCTTGATGGTGTGGTGACTCCTCATCTAGTCATTTGCAGTGATGCTGTAGTGCTTTAGTGGCTTGCACACAGCACACCTTTGGAATGCAGGATCCATCTATTATCCATGTGTACATGGCATGCTACTAGTATTGCACACACTACATCTCTAAGGAATAAGGACTCCTTGGTTAGTCATGGAATGCAACACAGCTTTCATGTTGTGACTGAATCTTTACACATCATACCTTTAGAAAGTATACAAATGACTTTAGGGATTATTGAATCCACTGTCAGCCATTTAAGATCTATACAACTATTTTCTGAGACAAGTTTCACATGCCCATAGAGGTTAAATGATAATGCATGGCAAAAATTGGTTTTGTCATGGTTTTGAATTGACTTTTAGATTTGGGATTGCCATATACTTCATAGACTTTATGTATAAGAGGTGAATCTCCTCTCATTATTCTTCATTATTAGCATCTCTTCCCAGTTCATTATCATTTAGATTCTAGACCTTGAAAGTTGTTTGAGAAAGAATGGAAGTGATTAGTGTAGTCTTTTAAGTTGCTGCTAAGGGAGAAAATAATACCAGTTGTATTATTTGAATTATATTATTAAATCTATAGAATGAGTCATTATGATTTTAATAAATTTATAGAAATAAGGGTTATTATAGCTATTTATTTTTCACTTTCATGCTTCAGGAGAAATTCCTTGTGTGTCTACCAAGACCAAGTATTCCTCCTAATGTGGTAAGATTACATGTGATTTTTGGGACTTTTTGGGTTATTTTGATATTTTCAATGTCTTTGGAAATGGGAGCTGGAACTAATTTGAACAAAGAAGCATGCTCTGTTTTAAGAGTTCATTATGCATGTTGCTGGTTTTGGAATTAAGATGTAGTTTGGTGTTTTATGAAAGGAGTGGTTGTAATACTGAATTATGGTGGCTAATCCTGAATAAACTGTTAGTAAGTGCAGAGTTTAACTAAATGCTTAATTTCGTGTCAAATATTTTTGTGAAGTTGTATTGTGTTGTTGGAATGTTGAAATGCTAAAAAATTGTATTTAATGCTAAACTGATGCACAAGAAAGTGTCTCTGTTTTTTACACAAATTTTTTGTTCGTGCACCACTATGTTTGACTTTTTTTTGAGGGAAGCTGAGCGGGCATCTTTGTACATAATAACCCAGATACACTGCTGATGTTTTGTGGTAGTATTCAGATACCTTGTTTCTTTTTATGGAGTATTGCTTATATATACCCATTTTACTTAATTATAGTGAAATTTCAGAGTACTTTTCATTGTTTATTTATAAATTGTGATGTTTATATCAACATGCATACAATTTTGGACAAATATGATTTCTCTCTCCCTGTCTCTCTGTCTCTGTCTATAAATGCAATGTAAATGGGAAGTTTAATTTGTGTTTTGATATTATTCAGTATAGTATTGAATTTTCCTACATGGAATACAAACAGTTGCTTGTTTATATAAAGTACAGACAGTTATTTTACAATTACCTTCTGTAACAGAATCCTAGAAAGTCAAACAATTCTCTTGCAGTATAGGCAGTCCCCAGTTTACGACGCGGGTTCTGTTCCTACACCTCGTCGTAAACCGAAAAATCATCAAAAATCCAAAGAAAACCTTACTTTTAATGCTCATGGTGCATTGAAAACGATGTAAACTGCATTTTTATTTAGTTTTCCATAAACTCTAAATTTTGATTATTCTGCTGTTTTGTGTATGCCTATGATAACACCATAAAAAACAAAGTTTGTAAAAATAAACTGGAAGGGGAAGACAGTAATGCAAATGATATGGGGGTTATACATAATTAATTGCAACAATTGTGGAGACAAATATGTGGGTGAAACAGGTAGGGGAATAAAGACTAGAATACAAGAACACAGAAGGGCAGTACAGCTCAACTCACAGGGGAGTGCTATAGCTAGGCATTGTTAGAAAAGGACCATAGGATGGATTTTAAAAACAGTAGGAATATATACAAAAGCAATAACATCTGTCATAGGAGGTTAGTGGAAGGGGCACTCATCAGAGAGATTAAAGTGATAGAAGGAAACAAAGGATTTATCTCAGAAGATCCCATAAGCCGAGCTTTAATATTAAAAGAAGCTAAGATCGACCCTTCTGACCTGGAGGTTAGGTTTCCTGCCGAACAGACTGATGGTGACCACTCACTTACCACAAGGGTTAATCCCACTGACCATCAGATCAGGATATCAGACCGACAGGAGGGGATTAACAACTCTCAAGTGAATGGAAGCCAGGACAGCCATCATATAAATGACAGCACAGGGAGAAGTTCCAGAAGATTGCTGGGCCTTGAACCAGCCTAACCACCTTCACATCTCTTGAAAAAGAGTCACAGTTAGGACCTGAAAGTGCTCGAGATTCAAGTAATATGTAAATATTTACAAGTAAACAAGTTATACACATGAATCTTGTTTTTTTTTTTCATCTAAAGAAGACAGTATTACCAGCTCTGATGAATAATCAAATTTATTCAGTCATTAACCGTAGTTGTTCAAATATGAATTTCAGCACAGGCAAGTTTTTGACTGATCATCTAAAATTATAGCCAAAAATTAATTCACTAATTTTATAACAGCAATGCTATTGCAGGTTTTAGAAATACACTCGCCAATGTCAGCTCTCTGCAAGTTATTCAATATCTATTCAATGATATTCGTATCATGAACCTCTGTAGGAATCTTTAAATCTCCTGAGTGACGTACTTCAGAAATATGAACAAACGCATGTACTGTGCAGTTAGCCTTCACTGTAGGTAGGGTATTGTGTTGTACAGTATGCTATTTCATTAATCTGTACTCAACTGTTACCCGTGGAAGAGGAAAGACGGTCTTTTAATATTTGTATGACATGTATATATGAGCATTAAAACATAGTAATGCCATGAGGTTAGGTTAGGTTAGTTATTGACATCCCTTCTGTTTTGTACCTGTAACCCTAGAATACTAGGCCAGTCTAATTTTATTCACCTTAACCAAACTAGGTCCAATAAGGTTTGTCCCTTACCTTTGACTACTGACAATGGTAATTACACCCACTTTTGATGAACCTATAACTTCTATATCTGTGCCATTTTCAAAGCTCTTGCTAAGCCCTGCAATAGGAGTTGTTTGACATAGGCTACACTGGGAGTTCTGTGATATAGGCTACATTGGGAGTTGTTTGACATAGGCTCCACTGGGATTCTTTAACATAGGCTACACTGGGGGTTCTGTGACATAGGCTACACTGGGAGTTGTTTGACACAGAACAGATACATTGGGAGTTGTTTGACATAGGCTACACTGGGAGTTCTGTGATATAGGCTACATTGGGAGTTGTTTGACATAGGCTACACTGGGATTCTTTAACATAGGTTACACTGGGAGTTCTGTGACATAGGCTACACTGGGAGTTGTTTGATATACACTGGGAGTTGCTTGACATAGGCTACACAGGGAGTTCTTTGACATAGGCTACACTGGGAGTTGTTTGGACATAGGCTACACTGGGACTTCTGTGGCATAGGCTTCACTGGCAGTTGTTTGACATAGGCTACACTGGGAGTTGTTTGACAGGCTACACTGGGAGTTCTGTGAAACAGGCTACTCTGGAAGTTGTTTGACTTAGGCTACACTGGGAGTTGTTTGACATAGGCTACACTGGGAGTTCTGTGACATAGGCTACATTGGGAGTTCTGTGTTAAGTCTAGTTTATATGAATTCCTACTAAATTCAATTTAGGCTAAACCAGTCGGTTATTTTTTGGAAGACTCCAGCCACCTCCCATTTTATAATTTATATTTTTCTTGGGTAAAACATAAAAACAAAAAATTTCTTCTCAATACATAACCTTCGCAAATGCTTACTAACAGAGAAATAATTATTCAAATTACAACTTATAAGGTATGACAATACCTGCCCCCCACCCCCTTCCATAGCTAGTACGGCAAAAATGTAACCAGTACACACTCCTAGGTTACGATAGGTTGGAATTATTAGCTCCTTTTAGTGCCCTATCATATCCTAGCCATTTTTGCATGAAAAACCCAGAATGGGTTTTCATGCAAAATTGGCTAGCTGGCGCCTTTCGAAATGGCTGGCTGGAGTCTTCCGAAAAATTTTTGGTGCCAAAAATTGCCGATTTTTTGTCGCTAGACAAGTCCCGTAAAACCAGATTGCCAGTAACTGGGGACTGCCTGTACTTGTACGTCATTGTTTACATGTACGTAACCCGTGTCATCCGTTATCCTCTGTTTGTTTGGTTATTGTCTAAAAGGTAAAAATCTGGGTACAAAAAACTGCACTCTGGCACTTGAAACCTTTTTGCTAATCCTTAACTGATGTACTGTATTGTAGTGTACATCATTGTATTGTACTGCACAGATATTCATTTATTACATACAGTATAGTACTGTACCACAAAACAACACTTCAGCATACTCCACCTAACTGCAGGTAGTTGAAACTTGTAAGCAAAGTCCTTGTCCTTACTGTTTTAAATGCTATCTGACTTGTAACACCAGTAGAAAACCATAATTTTTCATCTTACACTAACATAGAAACAATGTATAGTACATAACGTTCTACTCGGTAGTATTGTACGTACTGTGATGTGCCATGTACTAAGTAAACCCTGTAATAAGTAACTTTTGAAGACCATTTCCCAATCATAGTTGCAAGTACTATACAGCATCATTTCATTGTTTGGCAGCCTAGAACAGAAAATCATTAAAAAAAGTTGAATGCAAACAATAAATAAACCGTACACTAAACCTTATGATATTTGTTTGCATCTTCAAAACTGTAGTGGTATACATACTGTACTATTTATTGTACCTTTATTACAAAGCACAGATTAAAGAAGCTTTCATTTTAAAACCATGTGCCGTTCCTGTGTAATGTCTAACCATCACTGGTAGAAGTTGTGAATCAACATGCAACAATCACAGATTGTACTGAATTGTGTTCATATTCTACTGTGTTTTTTGCTGTGCTTATAACAGTTGTATATATATATATGTATGTATTATAAGCCACTAAGTAATGCACAAGTTTATAACATAACCTATAGCTATCCTCTGTTATCACAGCACAGTACAGATTTGCATTCTGTTAAAAATGATGCCAAATTTTGTAGACTGAATAATATTTTTCTTATATTACGGTGCATTTTATTGAGAAAAATTTGTGAAATGTTATGAAAGTCAATTGATGAGCACATAATTGACAGTGTTGCAATATTATATCATAGGAAAACCAGTACTGTTTTAAAGAAATTTGTAAAACATTTTAACCAAATGATCCCAGACACCATTCATAGTGGTTGATCCTCAACTAACATTTTGTCTTTAATTTTGATCTTTGTAATACCAGTACTAGCATGTTTTTAAACAACAATAACAACTACTTACTGGTTTGGTTCTAACTTTTTGCACATATAACTGCAGTCTGCCCTGCATGTGCACGATGTCCCACATAGTTGTCTTGGACGTCTTTGAGACAATATACTTTGCAATTACCCTTGACTTAATCCACCCAGCATCAAGGTGGTCAGAATCTTCAACTTCGTAACCAAGGGCAATGCAGTTTTTTTTTTCTTTTTAGCTTAGCAGGCAGTAGTGCCATCAGCAAAAATAAAGAATAACGCACACCAAAACCATAATCCGAAGCATAACATGCAGAACACCTGCATAACCAACAGCTTCTATGCCTCAGGTCCTTAACACTCCATAGAGCAAGTCAGTGACCACAGTTGAGAGAACAACCATGTGACAAAGGCTGAGTCTGTGTTTTGAATTTCCCTCCATCCACTTTCAGTGCCATTTTCTCCACATTGCCCCTCCTCATCAGTAAGCCAATCAGTGTATATAAATGCCCAGCTAGTTTTCCTGGCTGAGCAAAAGTACTTTTTGTAATCTTACTAAGACAGTTCAATCTTTACTGTGTACATCCTGATGCACCTGTATGATTTTACATGTACTTTTGCTATTTGTATATACACAGTCACACTGGGAGCATATTATTATTATTATTATTAAAAAAAATGAAACCAGTCCATATGGAACAAGCCCACAGGGGCCATTGACTTGAAATTCGAGCTTCCATAGAATATGGAGTTCATTAGGAAGAAGTAAGACAAGGTAAATACAGAAAGAAGAGACCCCACTTAGAAAAAAAAATTAATTAATAAATTAACAAAGCAATAAAAATGTATTAAAATGCAAGGAGAATAGTATTAGGGTAGTAATGTATAGCACCTTCACTTGAACTTCTGAAGTTCCAGTTGCACGACTTTCTCTGGGAGGCTGTTCTACAGCCCAACAGTGTGAAGAATAAAGGACCTCTGGAACTGAGAAGTTTGACAGCAAGGCACATTTACTGCAAATTGGTGCTGCTGTTCAGCAAATCTGATTGCTCTTGGCAGATGAAGGGGATCAGGGATCAGTGGTGAATGTGAAAAATCTCTGTTGAAATGCAACTTATTAAAAAGTGACGAACAAGAGACCATCCATCGATGGTCCAAGTCATTACTACTGTTAGGAAACAGAAACCTACCACCATGAACCACTTTGTCTAAAAGAGATAAATCTCTGGCAGAAGCAGACATCTACACAAGAGAACAGTATCCTAGGGAAGGGAGTACAAATGACCTAAAACAGGCTGCATTGATTTTATCACTGTTATAAATATGAGGCCTTATGAACAATACTTAACTTTTTTGTGGCATTTGCTGAAACTTTCATTAGATGTTTATTAAAAGTTAGATGTGAGTCAAAGGTTACACCTAGAATAGTTAACTCTTGGGACTCATTCAGCAAAGTTCCATCCACCTGAAGGGGAGGGTGGGGTGAGAAATCTGTGCGAGATCTGCTAATCAATAGTATTTTCATTTTACTGGAGTTCAGCTTCATACCCCACTGACTACACCATTCCCTGACCAGGTCCATGTCCCGATTGAGACTGAGGGCAGCTTCATTTCTCAAAACTGGAGACTTTACTACACCCACAAGTGTTGCATCATCAACATACTGAACAATCTTGTTTTCCAGGCCAACTGCCCTGTGGAACTCCAAGCATAGTAGGCCTTGGTTCACTAAAGATCCTGTCCACAGCAACTCGCTGCTGCCTACCTGTAAGGAAATCTTGAAGTAATCCTAAAACATATCCACCCACTCCAAGATTCTGAAGTTTATAAATAAGTGCCTTGTGATTTACAAAATCAAAAGCAGCACTAAAATCAATCTGAATTACTCTGCACTCAAAACCCTTATCATTGTTCCCTTGCAAATGGCATGTCAAGTCTAAAAGAGCATTGCAGGTACCTAGCTGCTTCCTATATGCATAATGACTATCAGCTAACAATCCTTTAGATTCAACATATTTATATAGTGGCTTAAAAATAAGTTTTTCAGCACTTTGGAGAACTTAGGGAGAATAGAGATTTGCCTGTAGTTACTGCAGTCTGCATATATGCCACTCTTTGGAACAGGCACTGTATTACTGAGCTTGTGCTTGTCCATAAAGATACTACATCAACATAAAAATCTGTAGAATCTACTAAACTTGGGAGATGGCACACTAGAAAATTTTTTTAAAAAACAAAAGGAAGAAACCATCAAGGCCTTCTCCACCCCAGATATCTAAGTTATTCTGAATTTTCTTAACATCCCTGGAGCGAAATGCAAATTTTCTGAGAGGTTCAGGATGACAAGTGTCAGAGAGAGGGACATCCTCAGCTGATTGCTTAGCTTCAAAAGCTTGATGAAGCAGTTCAGCCTTTTCCCTAGGACCAGTAATCAATCTACCATCATCTGTTAGTAGTGGTGGCGTG
The DNA here is from genome assembly GCF_040412425.1 of Macrobrachium rosenbergii. NCBI lineage: Eukaryota > Metazoa > Arthropoda > Malacostraca > Decapoda > Palaemonidae > Macrobrachium > Macrobrachium rosenbergii. The sequence goes on along the minus strand of NC_089762.1, from coordinate 31,182,785 downwards.
GAAGATGAACATGACACAAAGATAGATGATGCCAATTTGGTCCTCCACAGATGAGGCTGAGTAATTCCTTCCAGTTTCCTCTTCAAGGAATTATTGTCATTTCTCTCGGCTGTACAGTATGTTCTATTCGCAGCACGGTGAGACTCAACAAAAATGGTGTAATTTTCACTTGAACAATTTTGTCTCCATGTGTTTGGTTTGGTCTGTTTGTCATGGTAGGCTTGTCTACATGTATCATCAAACCATGGCTGGTTATTTGTCCTAAATTTGATGACCTTCCTAGGGACATATCTAATTAAAATACCCACCAGCATTTCATTCAACTTCTTGGGATCAGGATCTAATATAGCATCTGAAATATTAAATGCCTGACAAGCTTCAATAATGCAATCCCAATTGGCTCTGGATTTCAACCAGACCATTTTTTCAATAGTGGAATTAGGAATATACTGATTGACAAATATGTCCATTTCAGTGGCGCAATGATCAGAAGTGCCTATATCTTAACAGACCTTGTACTTCACAACAGCAAGAACATCTGTGAAAATGAGGTCCAATCTATTACCAGAAATGTCCATGGGTTCCTCAATTAGCTGGACAAAATTGGAGGATACATAGAACTCAAGAGCAGACTGGCCATGTTGAGCTGTGGAATTTGAGTTTAGCCACTCACTGTGCTTTGCATCACAGTCTCTGCAAATAACAAATGAAGCTTTTGAATCCTGTGACTGAGCCATACTAAACCTCTCCAAAAGACAGTCATGTATAGAATCATCAATATTTGGATTATGGTAAACAGCAAATACATACGTAAACACTGTAGAACTTACTGAAAATTTTAAAACAAAGAACTTTATGACAACTACACTCCAAATTTTTATGACGATAAATAGGTCATAGGGTATACTTAGGGTATACAGCCATACCTTGCACATGTGGGATGTTACATAAATAAAGTCAGGGGTATCAAACCCTGGGATTAAGAACTTGACTTATGACTTGTTACTACTTACAAGAGCCTCAGATAAAAACAATGAATTGTAGTTACTGGCACAACTGTAGAGATCAAGAAAATTTGACCTTAAGCCCCAAATATTTAAATAAAATGCTTTGCAATTTTTCTTGCTGTAATGAGTAACAGGCCCAGAGTTCAGCTCAATGTCTCCTGAAAGAATTAAAAGTACCATAACAACATAAAATCAGAATCAAATCTAATAAATAAACTCATAACAACAGTAACATTGTAAAACTCAACAGAACAATAACCAACAATACCATCAACAACAACAGTATTTACATTATTTACAAAAATTCTGTTGAGAGTATCAATAAACGTCACCATACATCATTGAAAAAAGTGCCAGAAGCAACTGGTCACCAAGGTGAGGCCGGCACACCTTGTAAGGCAAAAGAAATCCACCAGGTTTGCCACAACAACGTAGGAAGGACAGTCAGAGTGGATTTAGAAATAAAATGCTCAGAAGGAAAAGATTAGGTAAAGATGAAGGCACTTTCCTGATAATCCACCAAGCATTTTTGCTTTCTCATCAGCCTGTCCAACACACTTTTCATAAAAACAGGAAAGTGAGTGAAAATGAGGATAAATGCCTGATTGTACCCTCAGGTAAGGGAACTCAAACCCAAGACCATGGAAGGCCACGGTACAATTTGTGGATCAAGGAAATGTGGATGATTTAAGGATTACTGTTTGTCTGTACAAATACAAAACTAATTTTAATCAAGCAACTGAAGAACATTAACATAAATACAAAGTAACAAAAAATGCAAGCCATTGATGATGCACATAGACCTGGACCTTATAGCAGGTAATATTTTAAAATTAATAAATATCTATATCTGTATATATAATCACTGCAGGTCTCAAATTCATATTGGTAGGCATCCACGGAAAAGCACTATACAATTTATAGTTTGTTGCTAAGGCCAACATTTCACAACTACATTGTTGCATCTTCAAGGATGAAAAAATATACAGTGAGTTGAAACTCCAATAGTTATTCATCAACATATTTATTAAAACACTAAAAATACTACAATATCTCATTTAAAATATTCTCATTTAAAATGTCAAAACACCATAACACTAAAAGAAGAACCTACCCAGATGGGAGCTAAAATGAAGCTGTTGAAACAAAAAGAAAAAAAAAAACAAAAGGCAATGATAAGATAGGTAGAATATCAGGCAATAAATAGTTGAGTAGAAGAACAATCCAACATAAGAAACCATTCAGGCTTTGTCAAGGTATAAACATATTTACTGTTTTTCTTTAAATTTATGATCTCTAACTTCCTATTGAAACATGAATTTGGTAGAACATTGCTTTTTACATGGTACAGTGTAGTGAATTAAGAATCCACATTTAGGACCTTTCATAAGAACATTCCTCCAACTAATTTTTTATTATAGTAATTTTTTTTCTGTATTTAGAATGAACGTACCATTTGTCTTAGAGAATAGTAATTGTCAGTAATTTAGTACTGTTTTTTTGTGAGAAAATGGTCAGAATTCTATATTGGTTCAACTGCTTTGTAAAAGATAATGGAATCTTGATTCTTGCATTTTTTTCATATTTTTATGTGATGTATGTTATCATGATATTTATTTTTAATGTTTATTTGAAATGGTTTCCCTAATATAAATTTTACCTTGTGATATCCTGAACATTTATATTTTTTGACTTGTTGAAACTATATTATTTTTAAATTGAGAAAAACCTTCAGTTTTAGCCTGTATCAAGTAATAGCTTCATAGTATGTACTCTTAACTCTCATGATCATGTTTTATTTCATTAACCCTATTAATTGTTTTTTCAGCCCTTGTCTCCTAAAGCTGAATCAGAGATGAGAAGAACAAGAGCTACCTCTCGTATAGAGGAGGAGGAAGATCTCCAGTACATTTTAGATGACATAGCTGAGCGTGCATCAGAACGAGAAAAGGAGAGCATCGAGGATTTTAAGGAGAAAGACTTATTAGGAACCAGTGCAGAGGGGCAGGGTAATGATACCATTTCAAATGCTTCCACATCAAAGTCAATTAGTATGGAAACAAGAAGTCTGAGCACTGAAAGCAAATCACTCTTATCCCCTCCTGCTAAGGTAGGTTCCTAAGTGAATAAGTAATAAAGACCTTGTCAGTGCTATGCAGAAAGTGTGGTTGTTAGTGGTATTTTTTTACTTTTTATACTATTTATTCTTATGCATTGTTCACTGATTTTTGTTGACATTACGCTACTTAAGTTGAATTTTACCATTGATTAGAAGCAATGGCTGTATGATTCAAAGCCATTTTCTATTAATTTTATAGCCTCTTGACTTTTTTCACTTGGGATTAGTATTGATTTACGGAAAAATTTTAGTCTCATCCAATTATCATAATTCATACTTATCATGTGGAAGTCACATGCATGTCTTTTACCCATAAAATTTGGATAGTAGATAATCTTGGGTATCTATTCCAAAGTAAAAGTGAATATTTACTGTGTCAGAGTTTTCCAATAAACAGTTTGTGAAGTTAATTAATCTTTCCTTTTAGTGTTATTTATCATTAATTTTTTTTCATATAAATAAGAAAATATTCTCCTATATTGGCAATTACTTGTATTTCCTGTTGACCATGTGCATGTGTGTGTATTGTACATTGTTTCTAAATAATTTAATTTTTCCTGAAAAGATATCAAAACTTTTCACAAATATTATTGTGGCTATACTGAGTACAAAACTCTTATTTTACTTAGCCTTTGTAGCTTGATATACCCTCTAGTGGTATTTTAGCGGGAAAATGAGAAAATAGTAATCCAAAGACTTGAGTTTTTTCACTTTGGTTAGGATCCATCATTAAAGGGGATCATTTTACTCCCTGCATCACTGATATTATTTAGACTTGGCTGTATAGTATGATACAGATATGTATTTGTCAGGCATAACTACTCATTATCTTTTTAATACTTTGTTTTGATAAAGAAACCAAGCACTCCAAAGCACTTATGTGTCATTGGCTATAAGTAATGTAAATACATTTACAGTACACTTATTTAGATATAAACAGTCGTTCAAACAAAAGAAAATTACATAAGGAAAGAGAAGTGTATAAATTTAAATTAAAAGAATAAAAGATAATAACAGGAAATGATTGTATGCTTGATGAGAGAGGCATTGGCAGTATTTGTACCCATATGTACACATAATTAAGCAAAAACAAAACCATTTAAATAAATGAAAATTACACAATAAAAGAGAAGTATAAAAAATTGAAATTAAAAGTATAGAAGATAAGAAAATGAAGAAAATTATTTCCCTTGCTGACATGAAGGCCAGCATGGAAGATGGACCTTTCTGCTTATAGGTAGTGAAACAGATGAAAATAATTTTGAAGTCAGAGTTGTGGAAATGTTCTTAGTTGCTTGCAAACTTCAAGAGCTTCCTTTTAAATAAAGTGTGATTTCAAGTTAGGAAATCAGAAGAGTATTTTGTATTTGCTAAAGTAAAATTGCAATTTAGAAAATAAAAAAGCTTTTTATGTGATGCAGTATTAACATCAGGTAGTCCAACTCCACCCACCAATGTTTTCATTTGTACTAAGGATTTCAGTAACCTTTGACATATCTCTTAGTAGTTGGCAGGAGGCTTTTGGCCTAGGGAAAGATTGTAGTTAAGTAAATTCATACCTCTTCTGTCTTTTTGAGGTTTTTGTATGGCAACTTTATGTTTATTGCAGTTATGAAGAGAGTGAAATCAATCATTCTTAGGGAGGTAAATTTCAATGCTTTGTATTTTTTTTAGTAAAAATAAGTGTGTTTGTGGTGTGTGCAGGATCAAGAGTGTGTGTAACTTGAAAAGATGCATAACTTCATTACATTTCACCACTCATTCCACTACCTCCCCTTCACTCTCCTCCACCTCTCCTCAAATAGAAAAATTTTGTAAAGTGCAGTATGTTTTGCTGTAGTAAATAGTAACATTATAGAAGCTCAGTAAACAAGAGAGAGAGAGAGAGAGAGAGAGAGAGAGAGAGAGAGAGAGAGAGAGAGAGAGAGAGAGAGAGAGAGAGAGAGAGAGAACACAGGCACACATCACGTCACTTACTGTATATACAAAGTTCCTACAGTATAAAGTATTGATACCATATGAATTTGAAATTTATACATAGTACTGTAAGATTCAGAGAAGAAAATTGGCCACAATTGCACAAGAGATTAAGTGCGATCAGATAAAGACTTTGGGTGGGGAACTTTCCAGTAGGATAAGCAATCAAATGTTTTTTCAGTCAGTTGTATAGGGAAAGTTGCCCATATAATTATTACACACATCACAAATAAATTATCCAAGAATAATTTACTGGATTTTATTTTTCAACCATAGATGATAATTACCCTTTCCTTTTCAGGCTACGTCTGAAAAATACGTTGAGTTCCCAGATGGTGTTATGCAGTCAGGGGGTGAGTAATGCTTAAGAAACAGTACCATTTTGTCTTAAATATAGTCCACTTCTTTATTGAGATGTGGAGTTATTAATTGAATATCCCAGTCTGCAGAAAGAAAGCTAAGACATCTTTGATGTATGAAAGGGGAAACTGAAATTTAGATGCAAAATGTAACAAAAAAAAGTCTATACCTTATAAGAAAGTCAAACAAACTGATGTTTCAGTATAGCTCGTGGAAATGACTTATGAGAATGCTATGGGGACAATTAAGAGATTGAAGAATGGAAAGGTAGTAGGAGTTGATACAGTTACGAGTGAGATACTTTATTATGGTGGTGCAAGTGTGGCTGAGTGATTGCCCAGAGTGCATAAGGTATGCTTGGATAATGGAAAGGTTACAAAGGAATGGGTGAGAGGCATAATTGTTTTATTGTGTAGAGAAACTGTAGGAATTATAGGGGCATATGTTACATAGTACAGTATATATAATATTGAAAATGTATGCTGTAATACAGTTTTGATTGACAAAGTAAGAAAGATGAATAAAAGTTTAATATGAGAAGAACAGATAGGTCCAGAGAAGAAAGATGGTGTGTGTGTGTGGATCAAGCTTTTCTCACGAACCACTTATGCGAGAAGTTTGAAAGTAAAGGGGAGAAGCTGTTTGTGGTATACCTAGACCCAGAATGTTACAGTTGATAGAAAGGAAACGTGGAGTTTGTTGAGAAGATGAGCTGTTGAAGGAAATAATGAGATTTTATGTTGGAAATAAAAAGTGTTAGAATGTTTAAGTTAAAGAGTGAATAGTTTGGTGTAAAAATGGGGCCTGAGACAAATTTGTGTCATGTTTCATTGGACGCTTTAATATCCTTTTAGATGGAGTGATTCAGTTAGTCAGAGAAAGGACATATGATGTTGGTGCAAAACTTGGGAATAAGAAAATATATCATGAGTTGCGTGTGGAATGGCTTATGTCTAAAGATGACATAGTATTGGCTGGATAATTAAGAGACTAGTGGCAGAGCAGCATTTCATGAGCAGTATTAGATTGAGGATGAGAAGTTTTAAAAAATTAAATAACTACCAGTCTTTTTCATATAAGATTTTAATGGAAATTTATATTGATATGTTTACTAGTACCTCTTCATGACAGTCACTGTTGCCTATGGGCAGCTTTTTTTTTTTTAATAGCAACATAGTTACACCAAGAGTTTGAGCATTATATTGACATTTAAGGCATTGCAGTAGTTTATATTTATTTAAAGTAGTCAGTAGCATTTGACAAAGTAATGTAGACAGGATTTCTGAAAGTTTTTTCCACAGTAATTAAAAGGCCAGTTTGTCATTTGAAATTGACGGATTCATTATTACTGAACTTAGTCATCTGTTTGAGTCTTTGAGGAAGGAAAATAATTTTATTTCAGGTATAGATGCTCAAGATGCTGATGTTGTAACAGCAGTTAAGTCTGAACCTATACCCATCTCAACCAGGTATGTGTTTTTAAAGGAGTAAATTAAATTATTAATGTTGAGTGTCAAAAGGATGAGCGTTATGGATTACAATAGTTCATTAGAAGTTTTGTGTTTACTACTGATATTAGACATGTCAGGGTTTGATGGATTTTATTATTTATTTATAGTGAGTGAATTTGGTCATCTGGGTTTTTTCATCTGTCCAAGCTGTGCTTCTTAGCGGTCAAATTTTAATTCTGCAATTTCTTATTTTACTATTGGTTGAGAACAAGAAGTGAAATTCTAATGCCCACAGAAATCTCAAAATGCTTACCCTTGAGGCATTACATATGTTGCTAAGATGTGACTGAGACTGCAAGAAAAGTATTCTTTCAGAAAGTCATACATAATGTACATTAGTACTCATATTTATTATTTTTAATAACATATTAGTATTCATATTTATCTTGTGAAAACAATAAAACATTTCATAGTACAGTAGTATATATTCCTGATTCTTCCATTTTTGGGTATTGTAGAGGGCATCACAAATAGAAAATAACTGTCTCACCATTCATGAGAATAGAGATGATCACCATTGTTATTATGATTAGTCAGCTTTTAACTCAAATTCAGAATGTCAGTCAGGATGCAGTTAAGGGGCCATCTTGCATTTCCACATGATCAGTTAAATGGAAATAATGCTATGCTATTAGCATGTTTACATCATAAAGTTATCTAGTTTATAATTATCCATATATTCTATTATTAATTATCAAGGACTGAATCATTGGGTTTCTGATCCTCATTGTCCTTTAGATTTTTGCACCAGAAATGTAGGTATTTTTTCCTTCATTCAGACAGATGATCCAGTTTTTAGTTTCATATCTGTTAACCCTTAAACGCCGAGCCTCTATTTACAAAAATGTCTCCCGTATGCCGGCGGCATTCGGTGAGTTAGCGACGAAGCGGAAAAAAAGTTTTTTTCAAAAAATCACAGCACGCTTAGTTTTTAAGATTAACCCTTAAACGCCTGTTGGACATTTTAAACGTCGTCAAAAATTGTCTGTCGAATGCCGAGTGGACGTTGCAAACGTCGACTGAAAATGCTTTTTTTAAATATTCGCGGAAAAATAATTATAGGCCTAGTTTGCGGAAGATTTCAAATCACGCGCCTTGGCGGATGCTGGGAGTTCATGGATCCAGGTGTTGTGTTGTTTTTGAGCATCACCCAGACGCACATGCGCGAATTCCCTCCTACTCACGCCAGATAGCATCAGCGCCGGACCTTAAATGGGAGCGATATTTTTGACGCAGACGTGTTTAGCAGAACTTTGGCGAGTGTTTGCGTATTCATGCTGCAACAGGACGTTTGTAGATATGTCACAAAGGCGTCAGGACCGTGAAAGGCGCATACTGCCTGTCGGAAGTGAGCGTGTGAGGCGAGTTTTAGACTGGGATGCTGGAGAAGGACCCAGCAACCAAAGTGAATTTTAACATTCGGTCAACTTTGACTCGACCAAAATGATCGAAAAACGCATCCGTAAAGCCATAATTATTACATTCGAGTAACAATCAATCATTTACCTTCATTTTGCAACAAACGGAAAGTCTCTAGCACAATATTTAGAATTTTGGTGAATTTAAAAAAAAAAAATTTTCCTCCGCTCCGCATAAAATGAACTCCGCTGAAAATCCTGTCATTTCTTGCGTCAGCTTGCCGTAATTTTTTCGCCGTTTCATATTATTCATTACATAAAGTGTTATACATCAAAATGTGCGCAATTTCATGTAGAATACAACAAAAATATATCATTCCTTTAGCTCTTCACAGTGTTTTAATATTTACATCGAAATCACGATAACTGACAAAATTTTAACATTCGGTCAACTTTGACTTGACCAAAATGATCGAAAAACACATCCGTAAGCCATAATTATTACATTCGAGTAACAATCAATCATTTACCTTCATTTTGCAACAAACGGAAAGTAGCGGAAAAAGGGGGTGGTTTAAATATGTAAATATAAAATCAATATGAAATGACCAGGATCATATCATTAAACTTTGCATTTTTAAGTGAAAAGGTAGAGATGGAAAAAATGCATTTTCAGTATTTAATAAATTTAAATTTAAATGGTTAGACATTTATGAATACATATAATTTAAAATGAAATAAATTTCACTGTAGCAGCTGGTGGTGGAATGACGTAAACGAGTCCTCGAATGATTAAGAATGTCAAGCGAGGACGAAGAAATGCACTTTTGTACGAGATTAAGGTTCACAACTGCGAGGGCTTAACCTTCTTCCCTTCACTCATCCGCTAAAAAATACAAAGTAAAGGAGAATCAACCACGGGAAAAATCAGAACAAAAGATACAACACTAACAAAAAGTAACTAAAATAAACCAACAAAAAATCAACACGAATCAAAATATCAATTACTGCAATCGCATGACTAAAATCTACAATTTTCATTTAAATCAATAAAATCTTGAAATCAACGAATCACCGAAAACAGCAATTAACTAATCACGAAAATCACCTTACGTAAGTATTTGCTTAAATCAACATGATCACAAAAGCTCTCAAATTATCAGTAAAACAAATAGTAAATTCAACGAGTAGTCAAATACCTAAGAAAAAATTATAGACTGCATTGAAATCATAGGTTCAATCTAGCAAGAATTTAATAAATTAAAATACTTGAAATTATTTTCAAAACACTGGCATATAGAATATGTGACGCAAGAACAAGCATTAAAGCCCCTTATGCTTACCCTGTTGCGATAACAGTTCTGGCGAGTGTGGAAAAAATCATTCAATAGACGATCATCGCTAAGCAAGAGGAAAAATCCATGGTAATTAATCCAGCACTAAATACAGTAGAAATCCAGGACGGAGTCATAAATCCAGCGTGAGTGTGTAAATCCTTAAATCCACTTAAATAACGAGAGAGAGGGAAAGAGAGCTGCTCCTCGTCACTCCCGTATGAGGTTATGCTGAAGACTGCTTAACTGTGTGAAAAAACTTCACAAAAACATCAGCGGCAGGCAGATATAACTACTGTAAAGTAGTTACTATTTAAAAGCAAAGGGGCAATTAGCGACACTTCTGTATGCCAAATGTATAAATACTGAACTATTCAAATTAATAATTTGAAGTTTTTTCAATCTGCCCCATGGATTTAAATTTAAATTTTTATACAAGACCAGATTGAGCTAGCTGCTTATTCTTCTCAGAACAAATCAAAGCAGCCCCCCGTTGAATTCTTGCAATATTGTCATTAGAAACATTAGAATCACTCTGAGGTACAAGATTTAAATCTGACTGATCAATATGAGAATCACTTAACCCATCACCTTTAACCAAAAGAATAACAGACGATATATCCCTAAAGACAACACTTTTATTACCCTTGACCAATTGTATTTGAACAGCCTCACCAAGAGAATTATAAATAACATCAAGAACTCTAGCTAAAGGGTAATTGGGAGCCTTAACCATTGAATCCTTTATCAAAACTATGTCACCTTTTGAGATTTTAACGTGCTCTCTAGGGTAATATTTATCTCTGTATTTAGTTGCCTGATCTTGCAATCCAAATAAAAATTCATTGTGATAACTATTACGCAATTTCTCCTTAATATGAATTAAACGCTGAAAGTCCTTACCCAAATCAGAAGAGTCATAATCATCAAGTTGACCTTCGTGATATATACATTCCATAACCTGTGTATCATATCCAAACTTCAAAAACTCTGGTGACAGCACCTGAAAATCATCATTCACATTCTGTTCCCTCAATGCGCCAAGTTCAGAAATGGGTTTCTTATTAGCGTAACATGTGCATTGTTTAATTACATGAGAAAATTCCAGAAAATCTAGAATATTATTATGGATTGCTCCCTGTATTAACTTTCTTACCAGACCAACTCCGGACTCTATGATACCTCCAATACCACGATTCAGAGAACCACGAGGATACTGTGAAAATTCAGTGACATTGACACCCCTCTGATTGAAGAATTCCTGCACCTCACTTGCCTTCAGACATTCCTCAATCCATGTGAATGCACCACCAAGATTTGAGCCAGAATCTGAAAATACTTTGTTAGGCAAACCATAGCTGTAAACATGATTTTGAAAAGCCAATAAAAATCCTTTAGAATCAGCTGAAGTCACTATTTCAACATTAATCATGTTAGACCAAATACATTTAAAGATTACCCCATAGGTTTTAACTTTGTCACTTCCATACCTTGTGAAATATGGCCCAAAGTAATCAATGAAACATACAGAAAAAAACCTCTTTATGGGATTCACATTCCACTCTCTATAGTCATTAGCATTAACTTTAACTGGTCTATTATTAAAACGTTTACAGTGGTAACATTCATTCACAACCTTCTTAACTGTTGAAAATCCCTTAAGCAGAAAAAATGCCGGTTTCAATTTATGTAGCACATAGTAAGTACCTGAGTGATTAAACTTCAAGTGAGTGTCCAATATCAGTATTCTACCGAAATCACTATTATTACTAATGAGTATTGGAGTTCTCGACATCATACCTTTAGACATCTTTCCCATCTTACATTTTACTCTAAGAATACCATCAGAGTCACAAAATACATTCATTCTACTAACTAGCTCAGGAATAGACTTTTTTGCTTTCCGTTTTGAAGTGAAAAAATCATGTAAATCTGGAAAGCATTTCTGTTGATCAAGCTTTAGCAAATCATTACTGCATTTTTGGTAGCTTGCATCTAATAAGGCAATTGACTGCTGGCTCTTAGAATTTATTCTTAATCTTATATTGTTTATGAAAAGCTTAACTTTCATTAGTACTTTAACCGCTTTGTCAAGTGAAGAATACTTAGTTATATCAACAACTGTACCAACTGACATATCTTCAACATTTGCCTTATTTACAACCAGCTTGGGTATATCCACATCATTAATCATGCCTGGATTAGGAATTACAAGCCATTCCAGTAAACTTAAATCTTCCCGTAACATCTCGGGTCCGATCAAGTAGCAAGAGTTTCTCAACTTTGAGAAAGATACTAATCTAGTAGTGAAATCTGCAGCGTTTTCATTTGATCCTACGTGAGCTAACTTCACCGAGTGTATAGACTTACAGAGGTCGACAATATTTGTGATTTTATTATTCACATATACACTTCTCTTTTGAAGCTTTGTTCTCAAGTTCTCATAATCAGGTAGCCAACTCAAGGCAATCGTAGAATCTGAAAACAACATTATGTCATTAACTGCAATAGGCACAATACAAGAAGTGAGCATTTTATACAGCTCAAAAGCCCTTTGCAATGCATACTCTACTGCAGTGAGTTCGAGTACAGGCATAGTTCGCCCTTGCAGATTTTTATTCAGAATCTTATTATGGGCAGATACGAAGGATACCAACTTTGAATCTCTCTCCTGCAAGTAAATAACACATCCAATAAAGTTTTTACTCGCATCACTCATTACAATTATATCAAAAGTAGACTTTCTGCTACCCATATATCTTGGTATCTCTAGCCTTTCACCATTATTGAATTGTGAAGCTATGTTTCTCCATTCATTTAGCTGAGCACCATGAAGAGTAGTATCCCATTTATCTACATAATCCGACTGTAATTGCCTGAGGAAAATCTTACATCTGTTTAGAACAGGCAAGTTAGCATTATTCAAATCAAATATACTCATTACTGAACTCAAAATCTGCCTAGGAGTATCAGCTTCAACATTTAATTTTACACATTTGGCCTTTAGTACATCATTATATCTGTCCCAGCACATGCCAAGAATTTTAACCTCTTGTGGAGTCTCTGTGCCAACTTTACAGTCAATCTCATACTGAAATTGAGAATAATTAGTAACATACTGCTGCAATGGAAATTTATGCTGCTCAAATATTGTACTGGCTTCCCTGTGAACCATTTCAACTTCATCTTCATCTGCGCAACCAATCAGAAAATTATCAACATAACTGCCTTGGTAGATTCTTTTTTTCATTTCTTGAATTTCTTCAGCATCACCATCTGTCTCCAATATTAGCATATTATAAAGACTGCACTGCAACAGATATGGAGAAACAGACATCCCAAATATTACTCGCTTTGAGCGATACACAACTGGTGTAAAATCTTTGGATTCAACATCCATAAACCAATAAAAGAGAAATTTTGAGGAATTCTCATCATCAATGGCCAATCTGTGAAAGGCTTTTGAAATATCAAATCCAAGTACAAACTTGTCAAATCTCATCATGGTCAATGCATCACTTATTTTAAAATTCTTGTTGTAACCTGGGTGAATACATTGATTCAGACTAATGCCTTTACTACCATCAGGTCTCTTTTCTGCAAGATTCGCCATGTAAATAACTCTTACTTTCGTAGTATCTCTTTCTTCTTTAATTGCAGGACTGTGGCTAATGAAGAAATATTTTGGAAATTTCCTTTTATATACTTCAAAATCTTCAACTTTCTCAATGATTCCCAAATCAATTTGTGACTGGAAAACTTCATCAACTCGCTTTAGAACATTACTGTTCATGTATTTCTTCTTCAGACTGCACAGAACCTTGAAAGCAAGTCTCTCATTTGATCCAAGAAGGTCTTTATATCTAGTCAACCAAGGAATTGGTACAACATAACATCCTTCAGAATCTCTGGAAATGTTGCATAAAATAAAATCCGTCACTTCTTGCTCAGTTTCATTAGTAACACATTCAATAGAATTTTCTTCTTCCATATTTATGAATATCTTACAATTATGACCCAACTGAGAATAATCCGCAACCTCTGCTATATCTGGCATGCTTTCAAAATTACATATTCCATCAAGTGTTGGCACTTCATAGTCAAATCCATCAGAATCAATCTCCATAGTGCCAATGCATGAAGTAGTAGATTCTATTTCTTCAGACATCTTCCTATCAGACATCAAAGATGTATCTACTGCATCGGAGAGATTCTTAATCCAGTCACAAATAGAACCAATCAATATTAGTTTATCATCAACTTTGTAAAAAGAAGTCAGTCTGTCTTTTTGACCTAGTACTCCACTCTCCATGCTCATCACACAATGCCAATCTTTTGCACCTATCAGTAGCTTTATATCATCAATGTCATGAATTCTGTTTACACCATTAAATTTATCATAAGCAACCTCTTTACCACTCTGCCTTAGCAGTTCTATTAATTTAGACATATGAGGAGCTTTCATCTGAATTTTAATCTTAGGAATACAAATGCAAGTAATTTCATAACTTACATCACCAATCTTAAAAGGAAAACTCACTGACTTGGTACAAATCTTTTGATTAGTATTAATCCCCTTAATAATCAAATGTATCTTAGGATCTACTACCTTTAAGTTCAAGAAATCTGCTAAACTTTCCTCAATAAAGGAATTCTGGCTACCTGAATCCAAAACTGTATCCACTTTTACGCGATCATGTTCAGTTGTCACTGTTAGTAATGGTAATAAAGAGTCAACAATATCCAAATGACTGGATGCTGTAACAGTTGATGGAATTTCATTAACACTCTCGACAACATTAACCACCTTTGTGGTAGTTTGTTTACTATTACTAGAATCTGTTGGCTTTGAGCTACACAAAAAACTCCAGTGTTTACCCTTTTTGCATTTGAAGCATACACCTGAAGTTTGAAATTTGCACCCATTACTATTATGACCTGCTTTTAAGCATTTAAAGCACTTGTGCAATTCTTTCAATCGCTTTATTTTATCAGATACTTCCAAGTACTTTGTGCAACTGGCAATTTTGTGATCTTTAGCATTACAAAGCATACATGTACTCCTTGTTAAACTAGTATTCAAACTAGTAGCCAATACTGCGGTCTTACATGGACTTCCTTTATTAGTGTTTAATTGAGCGTTATATCTGCTGCAAGCTTCCAAAAATTTACCAGTGACATCATCTAAAGTAGGATGAGACTTATTTGTGATCGCAACTATGATATCTTGAAATTTAGTAGGCAGTGAAGACCACACAAAATAAAGCATAACAGTGTCCAAATCAATAGCATTGTCTTTCACTGCATCAATCAGCTTCTTAATATGAGCATAAAAAATATATGGATCATCCTTACCCCAAACAAACCTCAAGTCAGTTAACTCTTTAATGAGGACAAACTTCTGAGGCATTTCATCAGCAAATGCTGCGATCAAAATTTGTTTAGCCTGACCAAAAGTTTGCTGGGACACATTTATGGAACTAATCATAGCCTTTGCTCTACCATGACATTGCTGCTCAAGTAAATTATACCTCTCGACTTCATTTAAATTATACGGAGCAGTCAAGTGTTCAAAAACTTCAAAGAATCGCTTACATGTAAATTTATCTTCATTAGAATCTGCAAAATACTGAGGCAAATTCAACTTGGGCAAATCAATTCTAGTTCTGCAAGGAGTTTTATTATCAATCTGTAAGGAGAGATTATCAAGTCTAGATTGCATTTTGTTTGACAGTAATTTAATTTTACGATAATATTCCTCACATTCAGAATCCTGCCTATCCAAATCCTCCTGCGGAACCAAGGAGTCCAGTCTAACTTCACTCAAAATCAAATCATCTAAGCTCTGCAATCTTTGACTGTACTTACTCAGAAAACTCAACTCTGTTTGTAATTCAGCTTTATCCAAAGAATCAACAGCATTACACAATTTAGTATACAATACACTAACCTTACGGCGTATAGTAGTACGTTCACGCTTTTCCGATTCCGCCATCTTTAACTAATAGACAACACACCACACATAAATCAACTTTCAAATAAAAAACTAACACGTATAACGCGAGAGGAGGGGGACCCGGACACCGCCCAACTAGACACGACCAACATTCCACACCAGTGCTTAAAAATATTAATCCAAAAGTTCGAAGGACCAAGCGGAAAAAGGGGGTGGTTTAAATATGTAAATATAAAATCAATATGAAATGACCAGGATCATATCATTAAACTTTGCATTTTTAAGTGAAAAGGTAGAGATGGAAAAAATGCATTTTCAGTATTTAATAAATTTAAATTTAAATGGTTAGACATTTATGAATACATATAATTTAAAATGAAATAAATTTCACTGTAGCAGCTGGTGGTGGAATGACGTAAATGAGTCCTCGAATGATTAAGGATGTCAAGCGAGGACGAAGAAATGCACTTTTGTACGAGATTAAGGTTCACAACTGCGAGGGCTTAACCTTCTTCCCTTCACTCATCCGCTAAAAAATACAAAGTAAAGGAGAATCAACCACGGGAAAAATCAGAACAAAAGATACAACACTAACAAAAAGTAACTAAAATAAACCAACAAAAAATCAACACGAATCAAAATATCAATTACTGCAATCGCATGACTAAAATCTACAATTTTCATTTAAATCAATAAAATCTTGAAATCAACGAATCACCGAAAACAGCAATTAACTAATCACGAAAATCACCTTACGTAAATATTTGCTTAAATCAACATGATCACAAAAGCTCTCAAATTATCAGTAAAACAAATAGTAAATTCAACGAGTAGTCAAATACCTAAGAAATAAAATTATAGACTGCATTGAAATCATAGGTTCAATCTAGCAAGAATTTAATAAATTAAAATACTTGAAATTATTTTCAAAACACTGGCATATAGAATATGTGACGCAAGAACAAGCATTAAAGCCCCTTATGCTTACCCTGTTGCGATAACAGTTCTGGCGAGTGTGGAAAAAATCATTCAATAGACGATCATCGCTAAGCAGCGTCCGGATCCCGTCCTCGATGAATTAGTGTGTAATTATGTCCATGTTAGAGGAAAAATCCATGGTAATTAATCCAGCACTAAATACAGTAGAAATCCAGGACGGAGTCATAAATCCAGCGTGAGTGTGTAAATCCTTAAATCCACTTAAATAACGAGAGAGAGGGAAAGAGAGCTGCTCCTCGTCACTCCCGTATGAGGTTATGCTGAAGACTGCTTAACTGTGTGAAAAAACTTCACAAAAACATCAGCGGCAGGCAGATATAACTACTGTAAAGTAGTTACTATTTAAAAGCAAAGGGGCAATTAGCGACACTTCTGTATGCCAAATGTATAAATACTGAACTATTCAAATTAATAATTTGAAGTTTTTTCAATAAAGTCTCTAGCACATTATTTAGGTTTTTGGTGAATATTTGAAAAAAAAAAATTTTCCTTCGCTCCGCGCGCGGACTCCGCTGAAAATCCTGTTATTTCTTGCGTCAGCTTGCTGTAATTTTTTCGCCGTTTCATATTATTCGATACATAAAGTGTTATACATCAAAATGTGCGCAATTTCATGTAGAATACAACAAAAAATATGTCATTCCTTTAGCTCTTCACAGTTTTTTAATATTTTCGCCAAAATCACGATAACTGACAAAATTTTAACATTCGGTCAACTTTGACTCGACCGACATGATAGAAAAACGCATCCGTAAGCCATAATTATTACATTCGAGTAACAATCAATCATTTACCTTCATTTTGCAACAAACGGAAAGTCTCTAGCACAATATGTAGATTTTTGGTGAATTTTTGAAAAAAAAATTTTCCTTTGCTCCGCGCGCGCGGACTCCGCTGAAAATCCTATCATTTCCTGCGTCAGCTTGCTGTAATTTTTTCGCCGTTTCATATTATTCGTTACATAAAGTGTTATACATCAAAATGTGCGCAATTTCATGTAGAATACAACAAAAAATATAAAATTCCTTTAGCTCTTCACAGTTTTTTTTTATATTTACATCGAAATAACGATAAATAGAAAAAAATCAACCTTCGGTCAACTTTAACGCGATCGAAATGGTTCAAAAATGCAATTGTAATCTAAAAAACTTACAACCTAGTAATATTAATTCAATTTCCTTCATTTTGGCACAATTGGAAAGTCTCTAGCACAATATTTTGATTTTTGGTGAATTTTGAAAAAACTTTTTTACATCCGTGCAATTTTTGAATTCATGCATCATTTTGTGATAATATTTTCTCTGTGTTGCTTTAATCGTTTTACAATCTGTTATATACCAAAATCATCGCAATTTAGTGTACAATACAACTAAAAAAATTAACTCATTAGCTTCAACCGTTTTCCTTACAGCTGATTTGTATACAATTATATACGAGTTTTTTTTTGCTGTCATATATTCCAGTATTTATATATGATAATGATATTTTTTTATTTCTGATGGTTGCATACTAAACTTCAGGCAATGAGAAAAAAGGAGCCAAAAATGAACTCTTAATCTTGAAAACTAAAGCGCTGTGATTTTTTTAAAAACTTTTTCCGCTTCAGCGCTACCTCTCGGAGGCCGCATACGGGAGACGTTTTTGAAAATAGGGCTTCGGCGTTAAAGGGTTAAGAGTTCATTTTTGGCTCCTTTTTTTGTCATTGCCTGAAGTTTAGTATGTAACCATCAGAAATGAAAAAAATATCATTATCATATATAAATATTGAAATATATGACCGCAAAAAAAATTTTTCATATATAATTTTATACAAATTGCGCTGTGAGCAAAACGGTTAAAGCTAACGGGTTATTTTGTTTTTCTTTGTATTGTACACTAAATTGCGATGATTTTGGTATATAACAAATTGTAAAACGATCAAAGCAACACAGAAAATATTATCACAAAATGATGCATGAATTTAACGCCGGACGTAAAAAATGTTTTTTCAAAAATTCACCATAAATCGAAATATTGTGCTAGAGACTTCGCGTTTGTTGAAAAATGAAGCTAATTGATTGAATATTACTAGCCTGTAAGTGTTTTAGCTTACAATTGCAGTTTTTGACCATTTCGGTCGAGTTAAAGTTGACCGAAAGTCGAATTTTTTCTATTTATCGTGATTTATATGAATATATTTCAAAACTGATAAAAGCTACAACCATGAGTTATTTTCTGTTGTATTCTACATGAAATTGCACACATTTTCGTATATAAAACTTTATGTAACGACTAATATAAAACGGTGCAAATATTACGACAACGTGACGAAAAGAATTTCTGAGATGTTGGCCGAGTTACGGCATGAGCGTAAGGAAAATGTTTTTTCAAAAATTCACCATAAATCGAAATATTGTGCTAGAGACTTCCAATTTATTGCAAAATGAAGGTAAACGATTGAATATTACTAGAATGTAAGAGTTTTAGCTTACAATTGCGTTTTTTTTACCATTTCGGTCGAAAGTTAAAGTTGACCGAAGGTTGAAATTTTGGCAGTTATCGTGATTTATGTGAAAATATTTCAAAACTGATAAAGCTACAACCATGAGCTATTTTCTGTTGTATTCTACATGAAATTACACATTTTCATATATAAAAGTTTATGTAATGACTCATGTAAAACGATGCAAACATTACGACAACGTGACGAAAGAATTTCTGAGATGTTAGGCCGAGTTACGGCAAGACAGGCGTAAGGAAAATTTTTTTTTTTTTTTCAGAAATTCACCATAAATCGAAATATTGTGCTAGAGACTTCCAGTTTGTTGCAAAATGAAGGTACATGATTGAAGATTACTAGAATGTAAGAGTTTTAGCTTATAATTGCATTTTTAGACCATTTCGGTCGAGTTAAATTTGACCAAAGGTTGAAATTTGGGCAGTTATTGTGATTTATATGAAAATATTTCAAAACTGATAAAAGCTACAACCATGAGTTATTTTCTGTTGTATTCTACATGAAATTGCGCACATTTCCATATATAAAACTTTATGTAACGACTAATATAAACAGGTGCAAACATTACGACAACATGATGAAAGAATTTCTGGCGCGGACGTAAGGAAAAAGTTTTTTTCAAAAATTCACCATAAATCGAAATATTGTGCTAGAGACTTCCAATTGGTTGCAAAATGAAGGTAAATGATTGAATATTACTAGAATGTAAGAGTTTCAGCTTACAAATGCATTTTTTGACCATTTCGGTCGAGTCAGAGTTGACCGAAGGTTGAAATTTTGGCAGTTATCGTGGTTTATATGAAAATATTTCCAAACTGATAAAAGCGTCAACCATGGGTTGTATTTTGCTGTATTGTACATGAAATTGCACACATTTTCATATATAAAACTTTATGTAACGGCTAATATGGAACAGTGCAAAAATTACGACAAAATGACGAAAGAATTTCTGAAATTTTCGCAGTTACAGCTGGGCGTAAGAAAAAGTTTTTAAAAAATTCACCATAAATCGAAATATTGTGCTAGAGACTTCCAATTTGTTGCAAAATGAAGGTACATGATTGAATATTACTAGAATGTAAGAGTTTTAGCTTACAATAGCGTTTTTCGACCATTTTGGTCGAGTCAAAGTTGACCGAAAGTTGAAATTTTTGTAGTCGGCGTGACTTGCATGCGTCCACTTGACACCCAACAGACAATTTTAGTCGACGTATGATACGTCCAGTAGGCGTTTAAGGGTTAATATCAGTAGATGGAGAAGGTTGCTGAATTTAGCATAATTTGCTTTAATGAAGTATAGATTAAATATTTGAATACAGTACTCTCTGCATATGCAGTCTTTCGAGTTATGATATTATACCATTTATGATATTTGCTTTGTATATTATAAATTGGAAATCAAAAACATTATAAGCATACTCGTATATTCCAAAATACAGTTTCCCCTTGTGGATGTTGAAAACTGAGCATCTACCAGGCAGCAGAGGCTGCATTGGATTTTTTTTGGGCATAGGCACTTAATCATCGAGCACAAAACTATTTAAATACCTTGTGCTAGTGCCACGTACATAATCCAATATGTCATTAGTTTGCTTCGAGCATTGAGAAGCAAACATGCCTTGCAACATTCCAGTCTCTTTTGGAGCTGTATTAACCATTGTGTTAGCAACTTTAGGATGTTTGGATGTGATGTGAATCTTCAAGTGAACTCCGATTAGTTGTACTTCAAATCGAAATAATAAGTCTGTTATCCTCAAGTGTTCTACCTTAACTAGAATGGCACATCAGATGGTGCTGGCAGTCAGAAGCAGTGCATGTTTATATTCTATAATGGTATTTCCAGCATGAGCTGATTCTACAGTTATGTAATCTGGTTTCTATTATCAACTACAGTATAGTATTTTGTTAAGCTTTTAGGGGTCAGTGTCACCTTCATGAAAGGGCTTGAGAAATTATCTCCAGTATTAAAATTTATGGGATCATGGCTCCAGAGAATACTGATATGCTTCTTGTGCAAAAAGCAAAAATAAACATGTCATTTAACCCTTAAACGCCGAGCCTCTATTTACAAAAATGTCTCCCGTATGCCGGCAGCGTTCAGGAGTTAGCGACGAAGCGGAAAAAAAGTTTTTTTCAAAAAATCACAGCACGCTTAGTTTTTAAGATTAAGAGTTCATTTTTGGCTCCTTTTTTTGTCATTGCCTGAAGTTTAGTATGTAACCATCAGAAATGAAAAAAAATATCATTATCATATATAAATATTGAAATATATGACCGCAAAAAAAAATTCTCATATATAATTTTATACAAATCGCGTTGTGAGCAAAACGGTTAAAGCTAACGGGTTATTTTTTTTTTGTATTGTACACTAAATTGCAATGATTTTGGTATATAACAAATTGTAAAACGATCAAAGCAACACAGAGAAAATATTATCACAAAATGATGCATGAATTCGTAATGCTCAGATGTAAAAAAATGTTTTTTTCAAAAATTCACCATAAATCGAAATATTGTGCTAGAGACTTTCCGTTTGTTGAAAAATGAAGCTGATTGATTGAATATTACTAGAATGTAAGTGTTTTAGCTTACAATTGCAGTTTTCGACCATTTCGGTCGAGTTAAAGTTGACCGAAAGTCGAATTTTTTCTATTTATCGTGATTTATATGAAAATATTTCAAAACTGATAAAAGCTACAACCATGAGTTATTTTCTGTTGTATTCTACATGAAATTGCGCACATTTTCATATATAAAAGTTTATGTAACGACTAATATAAAACGGTGCAAACATTACGACAACGTGACGAAAGAATTTCTGAGATGTTCGGCCGAGTTACCGCGCGGACGTAAGGAAAATGTTTTATTCAAAAATTCACCATAAATCGAAATATTGTGCTAGAGACTTCCAGTTTGTTGCAAAATGAAGGTAAATGATTGAATATTACTAGAATGTAAGAGTTTTAGCTTACAATTGCATTTTTCTACCATTTCGGTCAAGTTAAAGTTGACCGAAGGTTGAAATTTTGGCAGTTATCGTGATTTATGTGAAAATATTTCAAAACTGATAAAAGCTACAACCATGAGCTATTTTCTGTTGTATTCTACATGAAATTGCGCACATTTCCATATATAAAACTTTATGTAACGACTAATATAAAACGGTGCAAACATTATGACAAAGTGACGAAAGAATTTCTGGTGCGGACGTAAGGAAAAAAGTTTTTTTTTTCAAAAATTCACTATAAATCGAAATATTGTGCTAGAGACTTCCAATTTGTTGCAAAATGAAGGTAAATGATTGAATATTACTAGAATGTAAGAGTTTTAGCTTTCAAATGCGTTTTTTTACCATTTCGGTCGAATCAAAGTTGACCGAAGGTTGAAATTTTGGCAGTTATCGTGGTTTATATGAAAATATTTCCAAACTGATAAAAGCTACAACCATGGGTTGTATTTTGTTGTATTTTACATGAAATTGCGCACATTTTCATATATAAAACTTTATGTAACGGCTAAAATAAAACAGTGCAAAACTTACGACAAAATGACGAAAGAATTTCTGAAATTTTCGGCCGAGTTATCGCGCGGGCATAAGGAAAAAGTTTTTTCAAAAATTCACTATAAATCGAAATATTGTGCTAGAGACTTCTAATTTGTTGCAAAATGAAGGTAAATGATTGAATATTACTAGAATGTAAGAGTTTTAGCTTACAATTACGTTTTTCGACCATTTCGGTAGAGTCAAAGTTGACCGAAGGTTGAAATTTTTTGTAGTCGACGTACGGTACGTCCACTCGGCACCCAACAGACAATTGTAGTCGATGTATGATACGTCCAGTCGGCGTTTAAGGGTTAAAAGGAATAAAAAAAGTTTTTCTTATCTAGCACAATACAGTATATATAAGGCAAGAGTTGTTAAAATAACATTTCTAAAATAAAAGGCACTACTTATTTAGCTTTTGCCAGTATGACCAACACGGTATAAGAAATGCCACTACTGTAATCGAGCTTTGGTAGATAAAAAGCCTTACATACCGTATATACTTGTGTAATGCATGATCTCGGTATCATGCAACCCCCAAATTTTCACCCTTAAAAATTTATTATCATGTATCTCATGTATCATGCGAGTTCCTTTTTTGAGAGACCAAATTACAATAGACTAACCTCTTTTCCCCTATCTCTTTTTTATCTATCCCATCTTGTACAGTAGTTAAATAAGTTAAAACAGTAAAAGAGGAAGATAAAAGTATTGTTAGTAATGTTATACTTGTTGTGTAAATGCGTACAGCCATAAACAACTGAACAAGAAACAGCTGTTTTGCTATGAACAACCAAATCAGAATACAATGGCTGTTTTTCTTGCATTTCAACAATCGTACAATAGTAAAAAAATTACAGTAGTTTTGTTACAAATGACGTTAAGGAGAATAGAACTGACATATTTTTACATTATACCCTTATTTGCTATGGAAAAAAGATTGGCAAGGAAATATACTGCTAAATTCAAGTTGTAGCTGAAGCTGAGAAAACAATGTTCAACCTGCTAATGACTATAAATTATCGTGCATTGGCAACATGGATGAAACTCCTGCAAACTTCAATTTGCCATCAAATTCGACTGTAAATAAAATTTCAGAGAAAAGTATAATAATCAGAGCTACTGGGCATGAAAGAACACACAAAGCTCACATTAAGATAAAATCAAGTGAAAATAGCAAATGGAATCTGTTGATTTTTTCCACAAACACGCCCCTAACTCCATCTATTAAAAAAAAAATAACAAAATTCAGTTCACAACGAGACGTACTTAAGTCATATTTCGACTTGAAAACACTTCGTATAACGAAATACACACTTGTCCCATATAAATAGACCATGGAAGGGTAACTCTTTGAGGACTCAACAGCGACTACCAAAAATAGTTTTTTCCTATGTCAACACCTGTTTCTTTCTCAAAATAAGGTCAAGGAAATTCATGGTATATCTTATAAGAAGGTCAAGTCTAGAAGGTTAACCTATGGGCTATGAGCACCTTATTTCAGTGACAAGTAATGATATGCCCCCTCAGACATAAACACAAACTACTGTGGTCTCTAATATTAAAGTGAGACTCAGCAAATATAAGAGCTATACAGGCAGTTCCTGGTTTACGATAGGGGTTCCGTTTCAATGCTGCGTTGTGAGCCGAAAACTGGCGTAACCTGAAATAATTGTCAAAAATCGTAAGAAAACCTTACTTCTTATCCTTTGGGTATCCTTTGGGTGTCTTGAAAACGACATAACCTGCATTTTTAATGAGTTTTTATAAAAACCCTCCAAATTCTGCTGTTTTGGAGCCATATACTGTATATATATATATATATATATATATATATATATATATATATATATATATATATATATATATATATATATATAGAGAGAGAGAGAGAGAGAGAGAGAGAGAGAGAGAGAGAGAGAGAGAGAGAGAGAGAGAGAGAGAGAGAGAGAGAGTGAGTTTGCCACACTGCTTATCTACCAGAAAAAGGCTTGGAATTTCACAGAACGATGTAAAATCTTACCTAATTTTTCCTAGTTCTTGAAATGCAAAAAGTAATTATAGCAAGGAAAATATGAAAAAATGAATGCCAAAGTAAGTCCCGTTTATACATAAAAGTATATAAAACAAATAAACACATGTTTATGTATAAAAAATAATTTTCTCTCTTATCTCAGAGAGAGAGAGAGGGAGAGAGTGCCTGTTTGCCTCACCGCTTATCTACCAGAAAAAGACTTGGAATTTCACAGAACTATGTAAAATCTTACCTAATTTTTCCTAGATATTGAAATGCAAAAAGTAATTTTAGCATGGAAAATATGAAAAAATTAATGACGGAGTAAGTCACATTTGTCTATAAAACTATACAAAACAAATAAAAATTATCTGTCTCTCTCTCTCTTATCTCAGAGAGAGAGAGAGAGAGATAACAAACAAATATTACTCACCCTCCTGGTAGTGTATGCAAAGCCCTTGAGGTACAAGCTTTGTGGTTGGCTAAAATCCCACCCTTCCTGCCAGCCAGGAGAGAGAGAGAGAGAGAGAGAGAGAGAGAGAGAGAGAGAGAGAGAGAGAGAGAGAGAGAGAGAGAGAGAGAGAGAGATTGCTTCAAACTGTTATTGGCTACCTTCAATCCCTCCAGCCAATAGCATGTCATGGAGAGAGGGGCGGGGTTGCTACAAGCTCTGTTATTGGCTACTTCCAATCCATCTAGCCAATAGTGTGTCGTCATGGAGCCTACGTCAAAACAGTAAAAAAAATTGTACCAGGACCGATGATGGCTCTGTGAACTTCCTGGAATTTTAGTATATTTTTATGTTGATACAGTAATCCATATTTCATTAAAGGATATATACAGTACAGAGAGAGAGAGGTGGGGTGGTTGGCCTTACTTAAATATCAAGAGTGATATTCATGAATTATGACAGAGAAAGAGAGAATACATTGATATTAATATTTGAAAATAAGTAAAATCAGTTTATCATAAAAAAATGTATTTAGTTATGAAAATAAAATAAAAATCAATAATTAATGAATATTGCCCTACAAGAAAGAGAGAGAGAGAGAGAGAGAGAACTGAGTTGTTCACATTGGTAAGCTGTTTTGTAATTTAGTGGGATTTTAATTTAAAATTTTATTGATACTATTCTGTGGTTACCTTAATATTAATATTTTAAAATTAGTAAATGATTTTATGATAAGAAATGCATTTAGTCATGAAAATAAAACAAAAATCAGTAATTAGTAAATATTGCTCCACGAGAGAGAGAGAGAGAGAGAGAGAGAGAGAGAGAGAGAGAGAGAGAGAGAGAGAGAGAGAGAGAGAGAGAGAGAGAGATTGAACCGAGTTGTTCACTTGGTAAGCTGTTTTGTGACTTCCTGGGATTTTATTTTAAAATTTTATTGCTACTTTGCTGTGGTTACCTTAATATTAATATTTGAAAATTAGTAAATCAATTTTTTTATCATAAAAAATATTTTTAATCATGAAAATAAAATAAAAATCGGTAATGAGTGAATTTTGCTCTACGAATGTAAATTTTATTTGTGCCCTCCGGATTGGCGTCATCCGAAATATCATCGAAAATTGTAAGAAAACCTTACTTTTAATCCTTTGGGTGTCTTGAAAACAACACATCCTGCATTTTTACAGAGTTTTTCATAAAAAAAAACCCTCCAAATATTTACCATTCTGCCATTTTGGATCCATATTTCTTCCATTCCGATCAGTGCCATCTGAAATATCATCGAAAATCATAAGAAAACCTTACTTATAATCCTTTGGTTGCCTTGAAAACCACGTATCCTGCATTTTTATTAAGTTTTTCATAAAAAAATACCTCCAAATTTTTACCATTCTGCCCTTTTGGATCAATATTTCTTCCGTTCCGATTGGCGTTGTCTAAAATATTGTTGAAAATCGTAAAAAACCTTACTTTTAATCGTGTGGGTGTCTTTAAAATGACATAATCTGTATTTTTATTGAGTTTTCATACAAAAATCTCCAAATTTTGACCATTCTGCCATTTTGGAGCCATATTTCTCCCATTAGATTGGCGTAAACCTGGAACATGCCTTGTAACCCGGGAAATAATTTTTTATGAATTTATTTGAAGAGCATCGTAAACTTGGAATGTCATAAGCCGAGCCCATTGTAACCCTGGGACTGCCTACAGTAAAATGTATTACTTTTGCCATTTCCATCATTCTGTTTTCCATTAGAAAGGTAATATAAAAAACTAATCAACTACCCACACTCAAGTTGAAAATAAAATAGCATAAGACAAGTTGTGTCTTAGTAAGAAAAATCATACCAGTTTTTGTTATTAGTAACTCCATAAGTGCTTTACAGTTGTCAGTACCAATGTCTAAAGTTACAATATATACAAGTATCTTCTTTAAGCACATACCTAAGCATAGGTGATTTTTGTATATCACCTGCATAATAAACAAATAGCATCTGGAGTTGTAAACCGATTCTTGGGTGCCTGGAACCCACGAATTTTACTATTGGAGATAATTTCTTAAGCCCTTTCTTTCTGGTGACTTTGACCCTTAAAAGTAAAGCTTAATGAAATACTATAGTTGATAATAGAAACCAGATTATATGACTGTAGAGCCAGCTCATGCTGGAAAATACTATTACAAAATATAACTCTCTGACTGCCAGTACCATCTGACTTGTTATTCTAATTAAGGAAGAATACTTGAAGATGAGAGACTTATTATTGCAAAAGACTAAATTTGTAAAACTGTAAAAGAATGCAGTAAACACTGAAATATTAATTAATGACAATGGAAGTCAATGAGTATTTTTGCATGATTCAAAACTTCCAACAGCCTCCAGCTGTTTTTAATCATTTCTAATTTAGATAGAATGAATGACTAAATATAAACTTACATGCTGACTTGGAACTGAAATATTTGGATACTCCAATTAGGTGACTATTTGAAAGAATAATTCACAGTACATTTGCTATGTAACAGAAACTATTTAACTTATGACTAACGTCACATGCATGTCCAGTTTCAAAAATGCAGATTCTGAATGCGATGAATGAGGATTCATCAATGAAGGATAAAGACATGATGCTCTTGCTTACTGAGTATTCTTTTTTTTTACATTTTTAGCCTTTAGCTCTTCATTGGAGGGGTGGGTAGAGCTCTCGGCTAGCACTCTGTTGGCCCAGCGTTCGACTCTCTGACCGGCCAGTGAAGAATTAGAGGGATTTATTTCTGGTGATAGAAATTCATTTCTCGTCATAATGTGGTTCAGATTCCACAATAAGCTGTAGGTTCCGTTGCTAGGTAACCAGTTGGTTTTTAGCCACGTAAAATAAATCTAATCCTTCGGGCCAGCCCTAGGAGAGCAGTTAATCAACTCAGTGGTCTGGTTAAACTAAGATATACTTAACTTTACATTTTTAGCCTAAAATTTGTACTGTGTGTTGTTGGACCTTATGTTTGGATGTCACCTATTCTGAAAGCATTACAAACATTTGAATGAGGTCATTCTTAATAGAGACCTCTTTATTTAAGTAAGATATAAGTGTCTTCACTTTATGAAAGCCATTGCAGGTAGCCATTGCTAATTTGTATCTTTTAGTTCAAATGACACCACTCAGAATCTTCCAGGTAGGTGGTCATCCTAAATTCAGGACAGAACATAGAACGATTCCTGGCTGACAAATAGAGAATTAACTTTAGTTGGTATGTGTTGAAGTTAGTGAAGACTCTGAAGTACAGGGACCAGTGGGTTTCAGCAATGTGGAGAAAGTGTCGTAGCTCTGTGAATGACCTTTGAGGAAAGGACAGGTAGCTACAGACTGACCCTTAGGCCTATCACCCACAAGGTTACTTTTAAATATTTTGAAATGCAAAAAAAGCTACTATCAATCCTGGAACCTTGTCATGACAGCTAAAAAAAATGCAAACTGTGGAAACAAATCCCTTATGGAAATTCTGTCATTCTTCAATATTTTCAATTTCTTCGGTTCATAAGGAACTGTAACTTACAAGACAAGATATGATTATAGTATCTAACATGAAACCCTTATTGCCAGCCCAGTGAGAGCTAAGAGAGCTGACCTGGTGGTCTGGTAAGACTATATAATCATTAGTTTTTTGAGTTAGTGCTTACCCAACACACAGTGGTATTGTCCATATGTGAGGTAGTGAATAAACACTCCCCAGTCCCAAAGATTACTATTTTCTGCTTAGAGTGAAACTCTGCAACAGTCCCCTTGAAAGTTATGAATGTGATTATTTTCAGTGAGACTCCAATGCTTTCTTAAAGCCTTATTTTCCTATACAGTACCTTATATTAATTGACTTGTGTTTTAGTGACTAATCTTAATTTGCATATTTTTGATAGCAAAGCCACTGTTCATCCTCAAAGGTGTTACACTCACATGATCCCCCAGGGCTCTATAAGAAGGACCAAAACTCTCAAAGAATTCTCGTATAGTTGATCTGGCCAGAAAAGTGCTTGTTGGCACAGTGGTAGAATATAAAGGACTCACGACAGTAGGCTCTATCCTTCATCCTACTCACACAGATGTTATAACAGTGCATATGTTGGCTATCTTCCTTATTACACTGGTCTGCCACAGAACTCATGTGTCCCCAGTGTTTGCTCCGAAAACTCTGATCATAACAACAGCTTTAGAAGTTAAGTACATAGTTTTAAGACCCAGTGAAAAGTTTTAGTTCTTTAACATTTTAACAGGTAGGCTTATATTTGTTGAAATTGGGAACCAGTAAGTCTCCTGCAAGGTGAAAAGTTAGGATTAGATTGCTAGGCTACGCTGTAACTGGAGTGCTGTGTTTGCCTGTCTGACAAAATGATGATTAACATTTATGAAAAAATATTACACAATTTTGTTAGTGAAACTTATTAGTCAGTGACTGTTTTAACACTTATAGACAGTGTGAGGTCACCGAAAGGGTAAATTGGGGTAGCTTAACTTATTGTTTACAAAACATAGTCATGATAGTAGTTCCCAATCATGCTTGACTTACAAGCCTTGGTGTTTACTAAAGGCCAGTATTATTTCCTTTGTAGTATTTTATAATTAAACTAGATAGATTTTGATACAGAAAATTCCCTAGTTATCCTTAATATTGGGGTTTTTATCAAATGTTAAAGAAAGTATTCATGTGGATCTGCTTCCAACAGGTATTACTCTGTCAGAAAAATTGTTGTGACAGTTGTCACTTTCCTAGGGAATACTGAAGTTACTTTTTCACAATTGTGAACGTTGCCAAATGATCTAAAATCTTAGTGATACTGATTCTATATAAATTTTGGTACGATAATTCCCATAATTAATGATTTTAATTATGTACCAACTAACATAGCCTATAACTGCTTGGGAATAGATCGGGTAATCAAAATTTATGCAATGTATAGAAATACACTGTATGAGTATCCATTTAGTTGTGTCATCATTAAGTTTAGAAGCATTTATGAGTAAAATCCTTTAAGGCAGTGTTATTGTAGTAACTGTGAATTGATATTTTAATACATTACTTTTATTTTATGGATATGACCCATTGATCATGTTCCCTTATATCATACTGTGGACATGTACTTGTGGCCATGTCAGCATATTTTATTTTGAAGTGTTTGCTGCATACACTGTACAGTGATATAGGTAGCCAACACTATGTAGTTTTTAATAAATACTTGTTCATTTTATCACTACTAGGCTGCTATTATGCAGGCCCCATAGATTACCTGTGCCACAGCGAATCGCTCAATCTGCCATGAGCCAGTCCATGAAGGAATGAAGGAGAATTTGGTTGGTTGTTGGACATGTGTAAAATATGCAATGTGCTACTGACAGCAACTTTAAATGATGAAAGAGCTTGTTTTAAGCTGTGTCTGGCAAACGGTTTGACCTAACTACTCCACCGTCCGTGCGAGTGATAATACATATGGATGCCTCCTTGACAGGTGGGGAGGTCATTGGGAGGATTGTAGGTAGCAGGAAGATGGTCACCTGATCTTAGGGAGTGTCATTTCAGCTTCCTAGAACTGTTGACTATCTTTCCATCTCAGATAATTGAAACCTCTAAAAGAGACCCACATTTTGTTGGTTCTAAAAAATATGACTGCCATGTCTTATATCAAGAGGTTGGGCTCACGCACAGCCCCTCTCAAGTCAGTAGTTGCCAGCATGCTTTTACATCTGGAAGTGGACCTGTTTGCCACATGTGAGAACCATCAACTTCCAGTTTGTGTGTCTCTGAACCTGAACATTTAGGCAATTGTCAAAGATGCATTTGTACAAGATTGGAAGGAACGAGGGACTATATACCTTTTTCCTCCGTTGTCCTGGATTTCAAAAACTTTGAACAGCTTATCAGCATTCAACAGAACCACTTACCTAGTGGCCTCGAATTAGCCAAACAATCATTAGAGGTAGTTCCTTTTTTCTTTAGCAACAGATTCCAAACAGGAGGGGAAGTTGTCTATGCATCCTCCTTCTGAGCCATGACCTTCATGTATGGATTTTTTATTAAAAATCTAGTCTACCATCAGAATTATTTACCTAACATTGCTAGGTACTTAATACAAAAACTATGGACTTCATCCATCCAGCATACCAGTCCGTATGAAAAGTTTGTTTGATTACCTCCACACTAAGAGCCCAGTTGAAATCTGTTGAAACAGTTTTACATTGTATTATATATCTTTTGAGGTCAAGTGCCTTGCTATTACAACAATCACAGCATACACGGCAGCATTGTCAGAACCCTTGCTTTATGGTTTTGGAATTGATTCGAATATAGAAATTTTTAATTCCCTTCTCTAGTCTTTTGCATGGAATAGGTCAGCTCCTGCAGGGCTTCTCATTACTGGTCCCTGATTAAGATTCTTGGACTCCTATCATCCCCTCAGTTCAGTGAGCCAAATACAACTACAACTCATATGCTTCGAAAGGCAGTCATCTTGACTGCTTTGGCATCAGGAGCTTGGATTATCACACTGGGCTTTCTTAGATAGGGACAACGTTTCATCACTCACACACCTAGTTGTCATTTACTGTTGTCTCCTGGCTTGTCATTCCAAGCCAAGAATGAGGACGTATTAAAGGGAAAATCCCCTTTTCTGATAATGGAACTCAGTATTTTAGATAAAGTATTATGTCCAGCTCAAGCACTCAAGGTTTAGCTAGATGTCACTGCAAACATCCCAGATGGTCCTATTTTTCCTACACCCTAGCACAAACAGATCAATCTCTCTACATGGGCTGAGAATTATTTTAGTTTCCCTCATTAAAGAGCCAGACCCTCACTCCTTTCCTAAGTTGCATGACATCCAAAAGGTGAGTACAACATTAACTTTCCATGGAAATGTTTCCTTCAAAGAAGTCTCAGCATGTAAGGGGTGGTTATTAGGGGTAGTACTCCTGGACTAGGGAAGCCGCAGTAATCCCAGAGCCAAACCCAACATAATTAGATAAGTCTCTGTAGAACCACAAAGGGTACTACATATATAGGTTCGTGTATTTACTGTTCTTTATTGCCATATCCTAGGGGTATTTGGAATAAAGAAAACGGTTGAATAACCTGTGATTTTTTACCTTGGATAAAAAGTTCCCAAAGCATTATTGCCATGAGAGTGGTGTCACGCTGAGATATTGCCGGGGAAGATGCAATAATCTTGCATCCAGACCTGACATAATTAGGTGAGCCACCTTAGAACCACAAAGAATAATACATATATAGGCTTGTGTTGTTTCCTCTTCTTTATTGCCAAACCCTAATGGGTAATCCAGAATAAAGGAAAGTGTTAATAACCTGTGACTATACTTTGGACCAAAAATTTATCAAGGTTGTTAGGATATATTTATAAGGAGCCAAGCCATTTCATTGCCCGTCAATTTGTTTTGTAAGCTCCTTCGAGGATGAACAGCAACTACCCTATCAAAAAGCAGGTTTTGATGCAGGAAAAATCTGTTTTTGATAACTGCTGTGAATCCTCAAACTCACCAACTCTCCCTGACAAAAAGGTATGGGACTGGGATGGACATTTATCTTGCACAGACCTGCTGTGTAATGAGGAAGATAGCTAACATATGCGCTGCTGTCACATCTGTGCAAGTAATATGAAGGGAAAACCGAGGCAGCCATTGTGGACAGGAGATAGAGCCCTCCTGTCCTGAGTCCTTTATAATCTATCACTGTGCCAACAAGCACGATTCTGACCAAGACCAAATTTAAGAGAATTCTTGAAGATTGGCTGGTCTGTCTTATGGAGCCCTGGGGGGACCATGAGAATGTAACTCCTTTGAGGGCTCATAGTGGCTACCAAAAACAGGTTTTTCCTATGTCAAAACCTGTTTTTTTTTTTATTATATATAATTTATTTACTTATATTTTCCATTTTCTTTACCTTTTACTTTTTTTAACATTAATTCATTGTGTTCTGTGGAAGTTTTATAGTCAGGTGATTCACCATTCTGCTTCTTCTATAACTATATCAGAGTTGTATGAAGAACAACAAGAATAATGTTAATAATTTGAAAACTTATCAAAAACTTTCTGTACAAATCTGCTGGTCACAATGTTTATAAGGAAATTGAAGATTCCAGTTCAAAAAGTAGAGTATGATTAGGTCATTGCTCTTAATATCAGAAAGTAACATGAACTGAAAACCAAAAATAAAAAATGACAAAGTTCAGCACTGATTGAATGCCTTGACAGTGGATGAGTCATTCAGTAAAGGAGAGCAGATATATGTAAAGAAGGTGGTATTAAGCTATGTTAGTACCCCTGCATGACAACCAGCTTATAATTCACAATTTCATAACTGGAGATAGAAATTGTGTACTTTAATCTATAGTGCTCCCACAGAATGTAATGGGCAATTGGTAGATAAGTCTACCTTTGTTAGTACACTTAGATTATTAATTTGGCTACTCTACTCAGACTTTTTTCTTTTATAATCAGGGAATTGAATGCTTTATTCTATTTTAATGTCTAGTTATATTAGTGCTTATACAATAAATGTGAAGCATTGCTTTAAATAAACTACTTTTCATTATATATACTATACTGTATATATATATATATATATATATATATATATGTGTGTGTGTATGTATATACAGGCAGTCCCCGGTTATTGCCGGGTTCGGTTATCAGCGATCCGGTTTTATAGCACTTGTCTAGCAACGAAAATCAGTAATTTTCAGTGCCAAAAATCACTGATCTCTGCTTATCAGCGCTGATAATTGGGTATTGGTGCCAATACATACCTAAAAGAGGTGCCGATAACCGGGCACCAATAAATCCCAAAAATCACCAAAAAAGTGCCAAAAAATGCCTATTTTCGGTTATTGCTGGATTTCGGTTATCATCACACTGTCAGAACAGAACCCCTGCCGATAACTGATAACTGGGGACTTCTCTGTATATGTATATATATATATATATATATATATATATATATATATATATATATATATATATATATATATATATATACACACACACAGGCAGTCCCCGGTTATTGGTGGGGTTCCGTTCCGACAGCGTGATGACAACCGAAAATCGCGCTAACCGAAAATTGGCAGTAATAGCACTGATCCCGGTTAGCGGCGCCGCCAATAAGAGGCGATCAGCGCCAATAACCGGTTATCAGCAACGAAAATCTGGTTATCGTCGTCGCTAGACAAGCGCTGTAAAACCAGATCGCCGGTAAACGAGGCTGTCGATAACCGGGGACTGCCTGTATATATATTTATATATATAAGAGCAAGTATTCTATTTCAAAAGATAATGTAATGGATAGTATTTAGATAACCTTTGCTAGTCTTTTTCATGTTTTTTATCTGATACTTTTCAACATATACTACTTCAGAATAACCAGCACTCTTTGTAGCCGTGTTAATGATAATAACAAGCTTTCTTTTGTGGATGTTAAGTACTCTTAAGTTCTGCCAGATTGAGATTGATAGATGTTTTTATCATTCAAATGCTGAAGCATGTAATTTGTTTTCATCATAGTACATATTTTAATTTCAAAATGTTCTCTCAGTGTGTTTTTTTAAAGTTACAGATATTCAGATTTTTGAAAATGCACATTTAATTCATATTGTTTTATGATATTGGTTTTCATGAATTACTGCTCTAAGGATTATTAGTCATGTCAGATGACACTTGTTCATGAACTAGCTATTGGCAAGTATTATTGATGACAATGTTGGTATTACAGTACAGTATAAGTTTCAAACAATTTCCAGACTGTATTGATAATTGATGCATATGAGTTGGCACAGGGTTGCATTCCTAGTGCTTAGTATTCAGTGTTTTAAGATGTTTTAAGATGGCTTTCATCACAATAGATCTTACCAAGTACAGTGCAGTATTTCTGTATTTGGTACTTCTGCTAGATGCCAGTAGTATACTGTGTAACAAGTGAACTTACATGACATTGAAAACTTTATATTTTGTCAATTTGAGTTATCTATTAAACTCCCCAATACTTCTCGTTTTAAGCATAATGTTATGGTTTGGCTTTTTATATGGATTTGGATTAAATAATACAAACTTCTGTGTGTCTCAGCAGTTTGAATTGTTGTACTAATGTTAGTCAGAGAGATTAGAGTTAGGTACTATTATTCTCAGGTCGCATTCTGATTGTGGACTGGTGCCTGCTGGGATTCGACGTCCTTATCCCATCATACGGTATATGAATGCATGCTTTGTGTTGTTGTTATCCCTTGTTCAGTGCTTCTATAACTTTCCTTCTACGTATACCTTTAATTAATATTCATACTGCATTCAGTACTAGGCATCTATCACTTTGAAGACATCTTAATTAAGAATAGATGATTCAAAAGTGATAACAAGCTCAGAAATGTCATAGCATGCAAATGTTACTGTATAAGTATGAAAGAAGTAAGCTGTTAAGAAGTCATATTGCTCAATAAATACT
Source organism: Macrobrachium rosenbergii (assembly GCF_040412425.1). NCBI lineage: Eukaryota > Metazoa > Arthropoda > Malacostraca > Decapoda > Palaemonidae > Macrobrachium > Macrobrachium rosenbergii. Next base: position 31,147,174 of record NC_089762.1, on the reverse strand, counting down.
TCAGGGACTTTATTTCTTTGCAACATGTATATTTTTCCAGATATTCAGTGCATGAAATTCTTTCCTTGCATGTGCAAGCACTGTAAGATAAGGAAAATAAATAATGACTTTGGACTAAAAAAGCAAGTGAGACGTGGTTAAATTGGATTCTTGCAAATCTCCATTTTCTCATGCTTTTACTACCAAATAACCTTATAACAAAACTTTTGACTACATATTCACACCTCAATAATCGTACTTGTTCATAACAACTCCATCAGTCATGTAAATGCCTCTATCACGTTCCATGATGATCCCCAGACTAACAGTCTTTTCATGAATGAAGAGCATTCTTACAACAATAGTGTTATTTGGGTGCTAAGTGATATATCTACTTACTGTTTTGTGAGTCTGCCAAGCTGCAACAACTCTGATCATTAGTCTCCAGCTTGTTTCTTCAGCAAGGTGCATCAGGTGCATCAGTTTTTTACTTAATTATTCCTTTAACCTTAACATTAGGTAGCTCCAGACTTCATTTTTTTTTAAATAAGCTCAAAGAAATATTAAAAAGAAATCAGAACACTTATCAGATTTCACATGAAGTAATTACTACTGTACATACTTCTGTTTCCATTATTTTTTGGTCGTAAGCCAATGTATAGCAAATTTTTATGTATCCTGCTTTATATATAAAAATAAAGTAAAAGGTATAAATTCTGACTGATTTGCTGTACTTGGACATCTTCAAGAATACTTATACAAAGAAATGGAAGTTTACATTATATATACCAGGGTGACATTACAAAGAAATACAATGCAGATGACTAAAACCTATGAGCAGGAGGGAATAGGAGGGGTCCTAACCTCATTTATGCTAGAGGATGAGTGCACCATCAACAAAACTTATTTTAAGCATGTAGCTGTGTCACAGCTATTATGTATACAGTATATAGAAAATTGATAGGCATGTAATTTTTTGTTATTCAGACCAGATTAGCGATTCTTTAAAATTTGTACTATATTTACTTATTTCTTTTGAAATGAGTAGATCAAGTTTCTATATTCTAGCAGAACTGGATTCTGTTATCTTTCTTTCAGTATTAAAACATACAAGCTTTTTAGCAGTTGTTCAGTTGATATCATTATTTTGCTAATATAAAGAAAATTTTCACTTGTATTTTGCGTATCTTATAATTTTTATGCTGTTGTGTTAAATGTTACCAAAAACTTTTCAATTGAACCAGTGTAGAAATTGCCTCATGACTTACGTAGGATTTGATATCTTCTTCCCAGCTTGTTCCCATTTTTATATGGGGTCGCCGTTTCGGATGAGCTGTTTCCATCTATTTCTATCCTGTGCTTCTGCCTCATCAATTCCCTTCTCACGCAGGTCTCCCCTCACACAGTCCTTCCATCTCTTTCTTGGTCTCCCTCTTCTTCTTCTTCCCTGGATTTGATATACGTAGCCTTTTGTATTGGCAGGAGTTTCCCATTGTGTTAGCAAATGGGGAATAACTTTTTATATGATAGTGCTCTACAAGTATGTTTTATGTTTTATTTCTCTGTTGCTGTTATCATAAAAATTCTTTTTAGTTGTTCCTTGCAATTGCATTTATTTCATTATCAGTACAACATATTCAGGGTTACATGTATGTAATGATCTTAAAAACATAGATGTGGATGCTGATATTTACTTAATTGCTTTGGCCAGAATAAAGTTAAAGCCATTATTACATCTGTGTTTGTTAATCCAAAAAGGGTAAGCTACTGTCATTATAACTGATGGAATCAATTCATTTATTCTAAAAAATATACATATTATGCTGTGAACAAACTGAACCATAATATATTGTGTGTTATAATTTTGCTTGATATGCTGCTCTCAGAAAATTCCATATACAAATTGCTTAAAATTTGAGATAAGGAATTTCACTTTGCCATACCAAAGGTTTGAGAGTAATATTTTCCATTGGATTTCAATAAGCAGTCTTTTACTCATAGTTTAATCAGTTCTATTAAGGTGTTCTAAGAGAATGTTATATCCAGCTTGTCAGTTGTTCAAGGTACCCAAGTTGATTATGATTATTCTGGTCATTGTCATTATTTGTTTCTTCAGTAGTTCCTTCACTTAGACTCAGGGAACAGAAATTGGCAGAGATTGGAGACCTGCAGGTCTCTGATATTTTAGGAGGATAAGAGAAGCCCTTAGTGGCTGCATCCCACATCTTCATGATGACATTTGGGCAGGAGGTAAACCATCAAACAGATGTGAGAATCAAAGCTCAGCCAAGTGGTAACACCATCCTCCTTGCCTTGATGACCATCTCTGGTGAACTGGTTGTCTTGGCCTTAATGACTCTCTAGATACTTGGTTCCTGTCAACAGCAGTTTGATGGCATTTAGACTCTTCTCCATCCAATTATTGACACTGGAAAAACTTCCAGAGAATGCTTAGTAGTATCTATCTCGGCAGACCCAGACCTGTGTAGATGAGAACTGTTAGGGAGGAGGCTGGAGAAGGGTGGAGAATTGTGGAAGATAAAGCACAGGAAAGACATGAGATGCAGAATTTCACAGAGGCACTTTGCATCATACTGCGCTGAAGGTGAATGGTTGACTGATTATGAAATTTAGGTCTTGAAGACCAAGCGCCAGAACCCATCAGGATTTTTCAAAGCTGTAATGAAGGTGAAATATATAAATTAATGATATGATTGATAATGAATAGGTGAATGATGACATACTAGTAAAATTCAGTGTTAAAATATGAATGTAATAAATGAAGAATGATACTGGATAGAACCAGCAAAAAGTAAATATATATTAAACTTTTATATTCAAAATATATACCTAGTACATAAAATAAATATGACTAAAATCTTTATTAAATATACTAAGATCATATCTCAATAAAATAACCAGATTCTTTCAGATAACCCGTAAAGTTATCTACCTCAACGTGATTATTTAAAATTTCTAAAATAGTCTCCCAGTTAGTAAGTACTTTGCCCTAAGGCATTTAAATTTAGGACAGTGCACCAGCATGTGCTCAACGGATAGTTGACCACCACAGTAAGCACAAACTGGGCCACTGGTTCCCTCTAAAATACAGCTATGAGTGAAGTGGGTATGGCCAAACCTAAGCCGGATGATGAGTCTGTCAAGAAGATCGTGTCAAGAAGAGCTGTGAATTTTATAAAATCCTCACATGCTGTGGTTGGGCAACAAGAATCTGGAACAGCCATCAGTTGGATGTATCCCTTTGCCTGTCTTTCAGCACTCCATCCTCAGGTTAACACCACTCAAAATGTCTTCTTTGGCAGTGTCTAACAACCAGCCAAACAGTTGGTTTTCTAGCTAGTACTTTTCAATTCATGTCCTCAACTTTGCTGCCAGTGTTATGGCAATCCACCCATTCCTTGTCATATTTTTTTCTTTTTATATTGTTTGTATCTTTCCCTTTTTAATAATTGCTATTTATCTGTCACATTTACAGCCCCTTCATGCACAAGTCCAAGTGAGATGTTAAGTTCAAGACCTCATTTTGCTAATTCCTAAAACTCATAAATGTAAGTTAAGATCTCTCCACCCATATCTACTTACAATTTGTAGATATATAGAAGTAGGCAATTCTCAGGAAAGTTATGCCTCCATTAATGCAGTGTATGACTTTAAGAGAGGTACTAATCTCTAATAGGGAGATATCCTTCCCAATTCTACTTACATCCCCATACAGGTGTGATGTGATTGTAATGGCTAATGGCGATATGTGGGATCAGCGTTGCCACGGTAACCTGAGATCTTCACACATCTTCCTTGGGCCTTCTTTGAGACCCCACTGCCAAGAGCTCTCTCTCCTCTAATGGAACATTGAGTCCCCAAAGGCATTTATACTAAAAGTCATTACAAGCTGTCTGCTTTGTTGCAAGAAAAGAACCAATGTATATAGAGCATGAATATTTTTGAATATTTGTTTAAACATTTATTGAAGTTCTTCCCTTCATATGGAACAGAATAAATTTTGTCTTCTCCATTTATGGATGGTCATTCCAAAAGACTTTCTTCCCTAAATTTCTAGGTTGAACTCTGTTTTCCTTTCAAGTAGAGAAATTTGTTGCTCTAGTTGCAATTTGTTCTAGTTGTATTTGTTCTTAAGGAGGTTCCTTCAGCATCTTTGAATTTTGTGGACATTCTTAGGTGTTTAGTTCGCAGTTTGCCTTTTGCAGTTGATAGGCATGACTCTTTTTCTGTGTAATAAATTCTTAAAATTAGGATATGTAGTAAAATGACCAATGAGAGAAGACCCTTCTTGTAGCCAGATCAAGATGCTTGCACTGGAGGGAATGTGCTAGTTACCACTTTTGTAATCTGACGAGAGAAGTATTGAGTTAGGAGATTTCTAGCTTGTCACTTAAATATTTTTGAATGTTTGAAAATGCTGCAATTTATTTGAATTTTGATTGTAATGGTCTTGTAACTTTATGTGTGACCTGGTTACCAGAACTAATAGAATTATTACTAGGTAAGTTTTATCTTAGAGAGTGATTGTCGGAATTAAGAACCATGAATTTAATGTTGAAATTTGGGAAGCTCTGGGTCAGTTAATGTTGTGGTGTGTGAAACATTACTTTCCATTCAGTTTTTTTGTGAAGTGTTTTTATTGCATCATTACATCAAGGGGGATGGGCTTAGCACATTTTTGTAATGTCTATTAGGATGGCAATTAACTTGTGTTCTGCAGGTCAATAGTTGAGCACTGAGTCAGGTAAAGCATGCAACTTTGCATGCTAATGGGTTAATGGGCATTGTAGGTAAAAATATTGAGTTCCAGATTTTTTAAAAGTTTATTCCTTGTTGACTGCAACACATAGCAGTCATGTAATGAGAAGACGGACCTTAGACTTAATATGTAAGTTATTTTGTTTTTGTGGCATGATTGTTATTATTTTTACTCCTAGTATTTCCATTGTATTTTCTTTGTATATTTGCAGCATGCATACTTTTAGTTCATGGGATCATTTTGGAATATTTTCATTCCTACTTGGTTTACTTTCAGAGTACAGTAGTTCTTCCATGTGGAAACTGTTGACATATGCTGGAAATTATTTTTAATAATGAGAAATTAAATGCTTTTGTATGTAAAATGATTACCAGTGTTTAACTGATTTTATGAAAGTATGGTCTGATGACCTGGCAGTGGAACTGTTTGGTGTTCAGTACCATCATGAAAGATGATTATTAGAAAAACTGTTAAATTGATTACTAATAATCAAGTAACAGATGAAAATGGTTAGTTACCATAAAAAATATCAGTAGCCTTTAAAAATTGAATGATGTTATTAACACTTTTTATTTAAAACCCCATTTGTGGAACCTGGAATTTGATGTTGCCTCCTCTCATCTACATACTTGGGACAGTAATTTACACCAATATGTGCTCCATACTAAGGGAGATATCACACATTTGTGACTGTCATCCTCCAGGATGAACTTGTGAGTTAAATGAGTATGACCTATCTTCAGTGTACTCAGCTTAGTCTCAAGTCCCAGATTACTCTGGTATGATGATGACCAAAAGTCAGTGGATGGATATTTTTTGATATTTTAAGGTATTCTCAGAGAAGGGATTCCATTTATTTTTCCAATTTCGTATAATATAAAACTGGAGAGGCCATACCATGTCAGTAAAGTATAAGGAACTTAGGGATGTTCAGCAACATTCAGTTTAATTTCATATTTGGCTTCCACATCTATTTGTTCATTACCTCCAATACCATTATTGGCTGGCACCCAAAAAATGGACTGATATGTAATGAGATGCAAGCCAACAGAGCCATCTCTGGATTTTCTGAATAGTTGGATGAGAAGGGCTAAGTTGCCTGATGGCTGTAAGGGCACTAAAGGAATCTGAATAAATTGTGAAATCTCAGCTCTCAAAAGATTTCTATATGGATGTCAATTCAGCAGTAAAAATTTTAAGTACTACTAGATAATTTAGCTACATGAGATTCGTCATTATGCACAGCTGCAGTGCCAACATGATCCTGGGTCTTCAATCGATCTGAATAAAATTTGATGGAGTCTGTTAATTTTATCATGGGCTTAAAATTGAGCAATTTTTGCCGCCTCAGATATTATTACCATTGTGATTTTATGCATCTCTTCCTTTGATTTAGTATTATTAAAGACCCACATGCCTATGTGTCTTTGCCTTGTCTCTAAAATAAATAATTTTGTAAAGAATTCTTGGCTCTCACTTAGGGAAAGGAAAAGCTTTGAGACTTTGGAGTGTTAGATCTGGAAGGATATAATCTGGCTGAGGTTTTTAGTAGACTTGTGTGGTCTTCTTCAAGTGTAAGGAGATTGATTGGAACAAGAGAAGTCTCTCCATATAACACCCAGCAATTGGGTGACTGGCTGGCCAGTGAGGTGCTGCCCATGGATCATATAGCAGCACTGAATGTGGAGACATTGAGTCTTTCAGAGATGTCTTTGACCATACTAACCCCACATTGCATATGATGAGTCTGCTTGCCTTCTACCATTGTTTTCAGAGTTTTTCAATTTTGGATTGAAATAAGACTGTTTTGGCATCCTGCTTCATTCTAGAGCAAAAGCAAATGTATTATTCACGTATTTCCTAAAATAGAGAATGAATATTTCACAGATGCAGTATTAGTGATTTAATCTGAATGTTTCACAGATGCAATATTAGTGATTAATCTTTTTGCTTTTATTTATTGATGAACCTTTTGCCTTTTATTTTACCATTTAATATCATTGCAGAGCACACAGTAACTTGTTTTAATCTAGGGGCGAATATTTAGGAGTGCATTTTAATATGAAGGAGTAAAACCAAAGAAACATATACGTATGTACTGTAATATCTTATTCCTATTTTGTTTATTCTTAATTTATTAAATATTAATTTATTAAATAAAAGTAAGTGCCCTAAATGAGACATTTGGTAAAAATAATTGATCTAGGAAAGGATTAAAAGGAAAGGGGTGTTTTTCCATTTTATCTGCTCTATTCAGGTGTCAGTCAAGCATATTTGAAAGTCTCCTAAGAACTACAGCCTTCTTAAGTACAGAGTTTGCCAGAGAAAAGGACAGCATTTTGATATTTAGAGTGGATGCCTAGCCAAAAAAGCCACAAGTCTCCTTGTTTTGATGAGTCCAGTTTCAGTTTGTTTTTCCCAAGCTCACCATTCACCCATGGATGTGTGCGAGAGTATTTGGTGGGAGAGACTTAAGACTGCCAGATTTTATGAATTCTCAATTCTTCCCAGAGTCAGCTATTTGTGGTCTAGTTGGCAAGATCAGTTCAGCAACAAGGGGGGTCAGCAAAGAGACACATCAGAGATGTCTGCTCTGGAAAGTATACTTTGCAGTCACTTTCAACATCTGGGAGCCTCACCAGACACTTCAGTCTTCTTTCCAAGGGAAAGGATAACCAATATATTCAAGAACGCCTTCTTATAGACATTCCATCCATAAGATTCCATCACTGCAGTAGCAGTTGTCTTTTTAAGGGAGAAGACAAAATAAAGTTACCAGTAGAGCTCCTTTCAGAGGAAAGACAGAGATCAACGTACTTCTCACAATCTCAAACTCCTCCAGTAAGAGCTTGCCTCCAGTAACATTGGAGGTAGTAGGAGAAGTTGGGAGCAGAGCCTTGCTTGTATGAAGTAATCCCAATACAGTTCAGAGGCTAACAAGAAGATGAGATTGATGGAAAAGGGAGCAGTAGAGGAAGTAATGGCATGCTTTACTGTTTTTATAGCTGCATATTCACTGCTCACAGATCACTAGGAGGTTTGCATACCTTTATTGATCTTAGCCCTTTGAATCAGTTACTTAAATAGACTCTTTGCCAACTAGAGACCATCCTTTTGGTCTGTCACAATAAAAAACCAGGAAATTTTTAGCACTGATAGATCTTAACCCTTAAACGCTGAGCCTCTATTTACAAAAACGTCTCCCGTATGCCGGCGGCGTTCGGGAGTTAGAGCCGAAGCGGAAAAAAAGTTTTTTTCAAAAAAATCACAGCACGCTTAGTTTTTAAGATTAAGAGTTCATTTTTGGCTCCTTTTTTGTCATTGCCTGAAGTTTAGTGTGCAACCATCAGAAATGAAAAAAAATATCATATATAAATATTGAAATATATGACAGCGCCAAAAAAATTATTCATATATAATTTTATACAAATCGTGCTGTGAGCAAAACGGTTAAAGCTAACGGATTATTTTTTTTTCTTTGTATTGTACTCTAAATTGCGATGATTTTGGTATATAACAAATTGTAAAACGATCAAAGCAACACAGAGAAAATATTATCACAATATGATGCATGAATCCGTAATGCGCGGACGTAAACAAATGTTGTTTTCAAAAATTCACCATAAATTGAAATATTGTGCTAGAGACTTCCCGTTTGTTGAAAAATGAAGCTAATTGATTGAATATTACTAGACTGTAAAAGTTTTAGCTTACAATTGCAGTTTTCAACCATTTCGGTCGAGTTAAAGTTGACCGAAGGTCGAATTTTTTCTATTTATCGTAATTTATATGAAAATATTTCAAAACTGATAAAAGCTACAACCATGAGTTATTTTCTGTTGTATTCTACATGAAATTGCGCACATTTTCATATATAAAAGTTTATGTAACGACTAATATAAAACGGTGCAAACATTATGACAACGTGATTTAAAGAATTTCTGAGATGTTCGCCAAGTTACCGCGCCGGGACGTAAGGAAAATGTTTTTTAAAAATTCACCATAAATCGAAATATTGTGCTAGAGACTTCCAATTTATTGCAAAATAAAGGTAAATGATTGAATATTACTAGAATGTAAGAGTTTTAGCTTACAATTGCGTTTTTCGACCATTTCGGTTGAGTTAAAGTTGACCAAAGGTTGAAATTTTGGCAGTTATTGTGATTTATGTGAAAATATTTCAAAAGTGATAAAAGCTACAACCATGAATTATTTTCTGTTGTATTCTACATGAAATTGCGCACATTTTCATATATAAAAGTTTATGTAACGACTCATGTAAAACGATGCAAACATTACGACAACGTGATTTAAAGAATTTCTGAGATGTTGGCCGAAGTTACCGCGCGCAGACGTAAGGAAAAAGTTTTTTTTTTCAGAAATTCACCATAAATCGAAATATTGTGCTAGAGACTTCCAGTTTGTTGCAAAATGAAGGTACATGATTGAATATTACTAGAATGTAAGAGTTTTAGCTTATAATTGTGTTTATTTACCATTTTGGTCGAGTTAAAGTTGACCGAAGGTTGAAATTTTGGCAGTTATCGTGATTTATATGAAAATATTTCAAAACTGATAAAAGCTACAACCATGAGTTATTTTCTGTTGTATTCTACATGAAATTGCGCACATTTCCATATATAAAACTTTATGTAACAACTAATATAAACGGTGCAAACATTACGACAACGTGATGAAAAGAATTTCTGGCGCCGGACGTAAGGAAAAGTTTTTTTTTCAAAAATTCATTGTGAATCGAAATATTGTGCTAGAGACTTCCAATTTGTTGCAAAATGAAGGTAAATGATTGAATATTACTAGAATGTAAGAGTTTTAGCTTACAATTGCGTTTTTTTACCATTTTGGTCGAGTCAAAGTTGACTGGAGGTTGAAATTTTGGCAGTTATCAAGATTTATAAGAAAATATTTCCAAACTGATAAAAGCTACAACCATGGGTTGTATTTTGTTGTATATTACATGAAATTGCGCACATTTTCATATATAAAACTTTACGTAACAGCTAATATAAAACAGTGCAAAAATTACAACAAAATGACGAAAGAATTTCTGAAATTTTCAGCTGAGTTACCGCACGGACGTAAGGAAAAAGTTTTTTTCAAAAATTCACCATAAATCGAAATATTGTTCTAGAGACTTCCAATTTGTTGCAAAATGAAGGTAAATGATTGAATATTACTGGAATGTAAGAGTTTTAGCTTACAATTGCGTTTTTCGACCATTTCGGTCGAGTCAAAGTTGACCGAAAGTTGAAATTTTTTGTAGTCGACGTACAGTACGTCCACTTGGCACCCAACAGACAATTTTAGTCGACGTATGATACGTCCAGTAGGCGTTTAAGGGTTAAAGATGCAGGTTTCACGGATTCCTTGCCTTAGGTGGTGAAACCATCCTAATTCAAAGTACAGGCAGTCCCTGGCTAATGGTGGGTTCGGTTAACGGTGATCCGGTTTTATGGCGCATGTCTAGTGATGAAAATCGGCAATTTTAATGCCGATTTCTGCTTATCGGCGCTGATAATTGGGTATTGGCGCCGATACATACCTAACAGAGGTGCCGATAACCGAAAATTGGTGCTTTTTGGCACTGATAAGCCCTGAAAATCGCTGAAAAAGCACCGATAATCCCCGATTTTCGGTTAGTGGCAATTTTCGGTTATCATCACACCCTCAAAACGGAACCCCCGCCGATAACCGGGGACTGCCTGTAATGTGCTGGACTGGCCTCCTCTTGCAGGTTTTTACCAGAGATCTAGAGTCAGTAATGATCAATCTGGGAACACAGGAAAGGGATGAGCTTGAGATATGTCTTAACAACTGATCAGATGTAGCATTGGTTGTAACGGCTGTCTAATCTTCATATATAGATCAGCAGAATGGACACTTTGGTTTGATCTACAGAGGACAGAATCTGAAGTTTCTTTACAATGTTTTCCCTGGAATGTGTTCCCAGCAGGCCTGTGGTAGTTTCTCCTAGCTAATCTTTCCAGTAAAGGTGATCCACTACAGACAATTCAAAACTTTCACTCTGTATTTTCAGCTGTAAAGGTCATGATCAACTACAGCACAACCAGAAAATTTAATAGTTTTTGTCTCAGACAGTGTGATTGTGGGTGGACAGGAGTGGCATGACACCAGCCTCTGAAAAAGGAGAGTTAGACTGATCTCTCATTTATTAGAAGTTTGCCTAGGTGCCTCCACAAGGGACTGGGGAGCTCATTTTTTGGACTTCCAGCTAGTAAGGATCTGGCTCCAAATGGGATAAATGCTGTTACATACACTACTTTAGAATTTTAAAATTTTATCCACTCCTTAAAGCTGTTGAGCAGTATGTTGTAGGCAGGATGGTAGAAGTAACACAGTACCACAATACATCATCAGTTGCTCAATTAACCCTCACAGGCCACCCTAAATATTCATTATCAAAACCCCATGACTAGGCAAACTTTAAAGTCTGTAAAAAAAAATCAATGGAAAGAGGAAGAAATGCAAATGATCATGGCATAAAAAAACTTCTCAAAAATTTTCTGTACCTACCACAGGAAGTTAATACCCTGCACAGCGTCTTTTTGCTGAGACACCTGTAAAAATACAGGTTAATTTTAGTGAGTTATAAATGTTCTTTATGATATTTTTGTACTTAATATTGCAAAATTACTATTATATTGAACATTATATAAAAAATATATAACTAAAAATGGCAATGTTCCCTGAGCGTATTTATGGACAATTATATGCAAGATGGAATAGGATTGGGAGATGTAGCAGTTTCCCTCATGAAATCTTATGGGTGACTTACTTTATTCCCCATGTCACTAACCTGAAGTCTGAGTGATGCCACAGAAATTTCCATATTGTCATATGTGGCCTATTCAAGCAATTTGAATGTTACCTGCAAAATTCATTCAAATAGCATAGCAGGAAATAGTAATTATTATATGGTGCAGGCCATAGGATTGCTAATGCAATTATTGTGAGTCAAGTGATGTGTGCTGTCCCCAAGCGGGGAGCCACAAAGATGAGAAGCTTACCTTATGTTGCCATAAATGTTTTCATGGAGACCCAGGAATACAAAATAAATATTGTCATAGGTTTGTGCCCAGGAAACAATGTTTCAACTGATAGCTTCGGCAGAGGAGATCAGGTTTTCCCTCAGAGTGGTCAGTCCAACCCAGTACATGTACAGGCAGTCCTCAGTTAACGTCTGGGGTTCTGTTCCCCAGCCGAGCGCCGCCAACCGAAAATTGCTGATATTTATGGTAATAAATGGCGTTTATGATGTTGCAAGCGCCAGTAAACCACTTATTGGCACCAGTAAACCGCTTACTAGCGCCGATAAACTGCTTGCCGACGCCGAAAATTGCTTACCTTCACCAAAAATCTGATTAACGTCAGTAGTCAAGTGCCGTAAAACCAAAGCCGCTGATAAGTGAGGACTGCCTGTATGTGCAAGCCACCAACAGTAACAAGGTATTGTTGTATTGCTCAGTCCTACCAGACCTGACAACCTGAAATGAGGAAAGTACTCAACAAAGTGAAAAGTAACAGTAAATCTCAGAATATCCTTGATAGCCCACCTCTGGGTGAATCAGGTTGGGCTTTCAGATTTTCTCAGACTGTTGTTAGAGAGATCCAGGAAAACCACCAGCTGTAGATTCTTTATAAGACAACCACATTTCCTCAATTTTCAACAGAACTTAGTCATCTTGGATCATCGTGCCTAGATGGTATCCAATAACAGGATTTTTTAAAGAAAACAGTCATATAAAACTTAAGTGTGATTGTGCTGGTCAAAATGGAAATTCCTTGTAGCTGGTGTAATGGAGGGAATGTTAATGTGATCCATGTGTTAGGGGAAACTAGATAATCAGTATCAACCATTAAATAATACAAGAGTGTCACCAATTTCCAGAAACCAATAACCAACCCAACTATGAAGCTACTGAATTGGGAGTTGGCTGTCTTCCTGAAAAGCTTAGTGAGAGCACAATAAGAACTTTAAGAAAGACCTCTTCTCTTGACCTTATGTTGAAGTTGGTCTTGCCCTCAACTCTAGCATCTTTCAGGCTGGAATTCTGTTGGCTTATCTTTTCCTGCTTCATCGTGTATGAGACGATGATTCTTCTTTGTCCAATTCTACCCTCAAAGAACCAGGGACATCAGACGAGGCACAATTTGGTTTATTTTTTTATTTTATTTACAAGAAAAACTAAGGCAGCCATCACCAGAAATAGTCCCTTATCGACTTGAGAGAGCATTTGTTATTGCTTGCAAAAACATGGGAAATGACAAAGTCAGGTTGAACTCAGCAGTCATGAGGTGAGAGTTTTGTCAACTTAATTAATTTTTTAAGAATAATTTAGATGTCAGTACTGTTCTAATGGTGGAACCTTGAAGGTGTCTCACAACATTGTTTTTTTTTTTTATATGACACGAAGTAGCAGGATACATACTTTTTAGGTACTTGTTTTAGCATCAGAAGAAATGGTTCCATCCTTTGGAGGAGGATTCTAGGCAAGTCAGACTATTATCACGTTTCTCACACTCCCCCCCTCTTATTCTCCATTATGGCATAATTATGATGTAAACTTCAAGTTTATATGATTGCACATCATACATAAAGGACAAAATATTTAACCATGTGAGTAAGTATCCATAAAACATTAGGACATAACCAAAGAGCCACAAAAACAAATTTGCCTTCTTTGTAGAAGCTTTGAACTATATACAAGCCCCCTAAAGGGACTGATATATGGTTTCCAGCTCACATCCCTTGTCATAATCAAGTCCAATTATCTCATTTTAACAGTGGGAATTTGACAGCTCAAATCCTCCCCACTTGAATTATGATTTGCCACTATAATTATGTATTTGTTATTACACAAAATATGATTATCTAAAGACAAGGTACAGTAAACCCCCCGTATTTGTGGGGGATGCATACTGCACCCCCCACGAATAGCTAAAATCCATGAATACTGAAAACCCCTCTAAAAACACTTAGAACTGCCTATTTTGATAGTTTAAACCCAAGAACAACCCTCTAAAAATCCTTATACCTGAGTATTTTAATAGTTTTATCACAAAAAAAGCATTTAGTCATGAAAACGATATGAAAATACAGTAATTAGTGAATATTTCTCAGTGAAAAATGCCGCAAATGGGCAAATTTTCCATGAATAATGGGTAGATATGTTCCACAGAGAAATCCTCGAATACGTGAGTTCGCGAATCGTGAGAACGGGAATACGGGGGTTTATTGTATTATACTTAATAGCCGTCTTCTCTGGACAACATTTTGGTTGTCAAAGGCTTATGACATGTAGGGTGAGCTGAGTTGTCAGCCGAGACATGTTGAAGCATATGCACTGCTCATTTATCAGAGAAATGAAATTTTCTTTCTTCAAAGGTTTGTCTGACAAGATTCTGTTATAAACAAAAGTTATTGGTTTGTATTAAAAAATTAATTTTACTTTTTTTTTAACTACTCTATGTTTTTAATGATGCGTGAGTAATATAATTCAATTGATTAATCTGGGCTTTTGATACAACCTGTGAGTTATGAATTTTCCTTCTAGGGCTCCAGAAGTGAAAATAAATGAGATTAGTGTATGCTGCAAATATTGTAGTGGCTAATGTCTGTGTGTGTTTTGATTCTGTAAAATAGTTGGTTGTACATTATTAACTGAATCTTTCTGATAGTAGCAATGTGTTTTCTTGCAACAGGTCCCTATCTGATGGTGCTTCTTCCTATCAGCGGTCATTGACAGCTGTGGAATCATTAACGCGGCCAAGGTCTTTAGAAACAGAAAACAGCTTTAATCCAGATCAAGCATCTAAACCAGAAAAGGGTAAGTTTGATTGAGAAGGTATTGCTTTCTCATAATGGCCATTGTTTTGTTTACTTTTTTAGTTTAAAGTTATATTAAATTTGGTAAGTCTGCAAGTGTGATGAAGAGTGATTTCATGTTTCCATACTTGGAATGTACAAGCATGCAAAGCGTTGAATATGAATAAGATCATGTTTATACTATTGTTGTACATAGCTTCTCAAAACACTTGTGTGAGCAAAATGCCTTTGCCATCTGAATCCTTTAGACCTGGGTCTCACATTCCATATTCTGATCAAAGTTTTGTTATTGACATTTAACTTTTAGATTTATTTTGTTCTCATATTTATTTTTGTTAGTTTGAAATAAAATTATAAGTCTTTAACAAATTAAATTATTTAACAAATATTTTAGGTGATAGTTTTGATAAATATCCTATCACTTCTTTAGAAATTGCAATCTAATCATTTCAAGACCTCTAAATGAGACCTTAAATGTGAAATTTGCTTTATTTTTGAGTTGAAGGTCTAACATGCTCATGGAAGAAATTGAACAGTATTCAGGAAATGCAGAAATAAAAGCACAACCAAGAGTACAATTTTTGAGAGAGATTTTTTCTTTGATAGTTCCACTTGTGCCCTGTTTAAGCAGAATTTTTATCAGCCCTGTTAGTAATATACATCATTAAAATATTGAGAGCATTGAAGATGCAATAGCAAGGGAATCAAGTTCATATTGTGACAAGAAGCACATAGAAAGCAGCTAAACACCAAATCCTACAGAAATCACAACTGCACTACAGTATATCTTTACGTATCTTGTTTTTTTTTTTGTTTGATTTGTTATGGCTAAGTTTTATGAACAATCTTATTTTTATATATGCTTTCATTTTTCCAAAGGTGAATAGTGTGGTGACAGCTATTCTGTTCCACCAGTGTGGCAAGTGTAATGGTTGATTAAATAAATTATTTAACTCGTGACAACATTGAAGGGAACAGATACTGAAAGAGACCAAGTTATAATGAACGTATACAGTACATATACATGTCTATATATTTTCATATACGTAAGTAAAACTCATTAAAGGTCAAGAAACAATATTTTCAAAGACTATACAGACTTATAAAAGTCATAACCTGATAGCATCTTACAGTATTAAACATTTACTTATTCAGCCAAAATAACAGATAAATGGAGATCTGCTTCTTCAATAAACTTAAGAACTAAATAAGATTCAAAGACAACTTCCTATTCAAGTATCTTAGATAAAGAATACACTTTCTTATCTTCGCACTCCCAAGACTCTGACATTCAACCTGCAAATGCCTCACAGCCAGTTAGACAAGAAGTCACCCCAAAAAGACTTGGGGTTCCCAGCTGTTAAAAATCCATGTGCTATACAGGCATAGTCAGTTTACATGACAGAGCGCAGTCTCGCATCATCTTGTCATATTACTGTGCTATACTTACACGGAATAATCAACCTAATAATATCCTGCATCATCCTGCTGACAAAACTCTCTTGTGGAAGTTGCCAGGTCTCCCTCATCCTTTCTTATTATAAGAAAAAAATTCTGATAAGGCAAAAGACTGTTGTGCATCATTCAGCTAGGCTATCAATCATCTCATAGCCAGCAATCCCTACATGTGCTCATACCCAACAGAGGTTACTAGCCTTGCCTCAGTTAAATAAGAAAAAACTATTTTAAAATTATACAAAATTAATGGGTGTTTTTAATTAAAATGATTGTAGTGCACTATGGGAATCATTGTCCATGATATAATTTCTGTCATCACAGATTAAAATTTCCATGGACACCATTAAAGTGGCATCAAGTGTTGCAGTAAAAAAATTTTAACAGTAGCTAGCAAGGAACTACTGCATTCAGCATCAGGAAAGTTGGCCTCAAACCTAATGCCAGCATCAGATTCGGAGCTATCACTGTAACTAGGAGTACAGTATTACTAATGTTATGCAGACAGTAAAAAATTTATTAATAATCCTAAAAGAAAATGTATCATGTTTTCAGACTTCAAATATACAAAAATCTTATTTGCTGCAGAAGACAAGATCCTTCAACAAAAATAAAAATAGAACTGAAGTTATTATATCTTAAAATAATTATATTGTGACTTGAAATATTTTAAAACTTCAATTTGTTGCAGAAGGCCAGCTCATGTTAACATATTTAAAAACACCAATCAAGTTAGCAGAAGGCCAATTCCTGCAACAAATTTAAAAATGCCAATAAAGTTATAAATTAATTTAAAAATACTACTAAAGTTATAACTTCCATTTTCAATGAGAACCTTGGCAAGAAGAGAAAATGGTCTCCTAAATCCCCAAGACAGGCATTTGATCAACTAATGCATTACAGTCAAGGGGACTAAGCAGGCCTCTTGAAAGGCAGGTGTTCATCAGCCTGTAAAAAAAAGCTATGGATAAGTCATGTAAAGTATGTCCAACCCACAGATGACCTAGCAGTTTCCCATTACCTAGTTATATCACTATATCCCCATGGGACATAAAACTTTTTCATGTTATTTGGACCTTTATAAGTTCTACCATTGCTGTTATTGGGACCTTTATGTTCTGCCATTGTTGCCAAGCATCATCTGATTTTCTGATATATGCATTAGGACTCAATATAAGATGTAGTACTCCCTGGAAGTACCTCCTTGGAAGTAGTTTTGCTGCTGTTTCTTTAGCAAGCTTATCTTCTTCTTCATTCCCATATACAGTGCTGGTACCCAACAAAAATTTACTTGTATATCTGTTTTCTGGAAGATGTGGAGTCACTACAGAATCTTTAAAATTAAATGATTAGAAAAATTGAAAATACCATGAGCTTGTAATCCACTTCTGGCATCCAAAAAATTGTAAAATTACCCTTATCAGTTAAAGCTGTGTTATTCATGGCAGTTAAAATTCCACACAGGCACCACTCAGGAGTTCACCCTTTTAATTAAAAATTGTGCCACTTACATTGGAGTCATTTTGAAATATCAATCTTGAGTTCACTTGATCTTTCTAAGTCCAGTAAAGTTGTTGAGGCTATGTCATGGAGGGAGTTATAGAAATTGCAAAGGAAGCCACTACATTCCTCGTTAAATCAGAATTATTCAAAATTTGCTTTACTCTAAACCAAAAAAGGTTGGGGATACCTTGGGTGAGTTTCATGAAAAAACCGGTTTTGATGTAGGAAAAATCATATTTTTGGTAGTCGCTGCTGAGTCCTCAAGGAGTTACCCTTCCATGGTCTTCCAGAGCTCCATGGTGACCAGACTAATATCAAAGAATTCTCTTTTAGCTGGTCTTGTAGCTGGGTATTGTGTCATAATGATGAACACTATAACACATGATGGAGTATGTAATGGACTCAAAGATAAGAGGGCATTTTCCCTTATCTTCAGCAAAGCTAACCCAGTTTTCCAACGTCAAAACCTGCAAGAAGAAGAAGTGACTATTGCGCATGCGCGTCTGCCATATTGTCTACAAACAGACCGGCGGGAGCCCAGGGAACCATTACTCTCTGTTGGTGAGTGCAGGATGATCACTTACCGAAATCCCATGCTTTTTCGTCAGGGAAGTGGGAGGGTGTTGAGGACTTGACAGCGACTACCAAAAATAAGTTTTTCCTACGTCAAAAGCTGTTTTTTGATAGTGTAGTCACTTGTTACACCCTCAAGCTTTAAAGAAATTGACAGGTGACGCAAGGCTTGAGCTCTCAAATTTTAATCCCAACAACCCAAAGAAAATACATTTCTAGTCCGAGGTCAGGCCACAAGTTTCAAGCCCATTCTTTATTCTAAACACCCCTCAGGTTTTGGTAACAAAGACCAAGAAACTAAACATGAACATATGTTTTTAGGGTGAAGTTCTATAGTGACTTACCTAAGAATGCTGGGTATGGTTGAAGTATTGTCACACCTTCCCCAGCGATAGTCAGTATACCCACCTGTTAGGAAGACCCCCTGGTTTTCCGCTGTAGCGCCTATGGAGTTAGGGCTAACCATACCACCTACTGATACACAGTGTAGTTGAATTTGTTTGAGCTTGTGGCAATAACGTATTTTAAAAATACTGTCTCTGATGACCACCCTGTACATTCAGAGAATTCTTTGAAAGAGATTTCCGAAGAAAGTGAAAGACGTACTTACTTTCCTAATATCATGTGACCTAGGAAAGGAGTGTGGATTTGCTGTTTTAATGAGAGACTACAATCATTCTCAGCCCTTGTAGAGAGAGTGATCTGTTTGTGCTAGGGTGTAGGAGAATCGGACCCTCTGGGATGTTTGCCGTGACTTCTAGGTAAACCTTAAGTGCTTGAACCAGGCATAATGTCTTATCTGCTAAATTAAGTTTCCTTAAAAAAAAAAGAAAAAATAGGGGATTTCCTTCTTAAAGGATTCTCATTCTTGGCTAGGAATGATGGACCAGGGGACATTAATAATTGATGGTCAGCTGTATGTGCGATGTATCATCCCCGTCTAAGAGAGCCCATTTCACTAATACAAGCTCCTGCTGCTAATGCAGTCAAGAAGATTGCCTTTGGAATGTGTGAGTTGTGGTTGTACTGGGTCCACTGAATTGAGGGGTTGATAGAAGTCTAAGCCTCTTGTTCAGGGACCAAGTAATTGCAAGCCTTTCGGGAGCAGGTCTTTATAGTGCAAAAGACCACAGAAGAGAAGTGACATTTTCTATACTAGAGTCAATCCTGAATCCATAAAGCAAGGGTTTTGTTAATGCTGCCTTGTATGCCATGATTGTTGTAACTGCAAGGTGTTTGTCTTCAAAAGGTATATAAGAAAATTTAAGTTTTCCATAGAAGTCTTAACTGGGCTCTCAGTATGGATATAATCTCTCAGTATGGACATAATACGGATTGGTATTGTCAGACAGGTGCTGTCCATAATTTTTGCACTAAGTACTTAGCAATGTTGGGTGAGCAATTTTCACGGTACAGTAAACCCCCGTATTCGCAGGAGATATGCACCCCCCACGAATAGCTAAAATCCGTGAATACTTAAAACCCCTCAAAAAACACTTAGAACTGCCTAGTTTGATAGTTTAAACACAAGAAAAGCCCTCTAAAAATGCTTATACCCGAGTATTTTAATAGTTTTATCACAAAAAGTGCATTTAGTCATGAAAATGATATGAAAATACAGTAATTAGTAAATGTTTCTCAGTGAAAAATACCACAAATGGGTGAATTTTCCATGAATAATGGGTAGATACGTTCCACAGAGAAATCTGTGAATACGTGAGTCCGCGAATCATGAGAACACGAATAAGGGGGGGTTTACTGTAAATACGGTAATATTTTAAAAATCCATAAGTGAAGGTCTCGGCTCAGAAAGGGGGATGCATAGATGACTTTCCCTCCTGCTGTCTGGGACAGAACAGCGGATGATAGTGGAATTTGATCTCTTTGCCCGTTGTTGAAGTAATAGGAACCAAAGCCTGTTTGGCCAGTTTGGGGCTATTAAGTAAGCTGTTCCTTTGAAGGTTAAAAGCTTGCTCAAAACCTTTGAAATCTGGGACAATAGAAGAAAAAGTTATATCGTCCTCCGTTTGTTCCAGTCTTGTAGGAAGGCATCTCTTGCTGTTGCTTGACTGTCCAAGTTTGGAGACACACATACTGGAAGTTTGTGATCCTTGTATGTGGCAACAGGTCCACTTCCGGTTGTGGAAACATGTTGGCTATTGTTTGAAAGGAGTGGTTGTCCAACATCCACTCTGTTGAGGCTGTCATTTTCCTTGACACAGAGTCTGCTATTACACTGAGAGACCCTATGAGGTGAATTGCAGACAAGTGCCACTTCCTTGCTTGTGCTATCCAAAGGGTGGCTAGCATTATCATATTGAGAGGAGGTGGACATGATCCCAACCTCTTGATGCAGGATATTGCAGTCGTGTTGTCTAGAACCAACAAAATGTGTCTCTCTTCTGGAGGTTTTGAGTTTTTTGAGACAAAAAGACAGCTGTCAGCTCTAGGAAATTGATATAACAGTTCCTTAGAGTAGCTGACCACCACCCTGTCACCTGCCGATCCTCCCAATGTCCTCCCCAACCTGTCAACGACGCATCTGTGTGTATTGTCACTTGTGCAGATGGAGGAGTCAGGGTGACCTGTTTCACCAGATTCCTTCCGGGTCCAAGGCTGAAGTATCTCCCCAACTTTTTTTATCCTTTTAATGAGGTCTGTCTCATATCTTATCTTTTTTCTTGCTTGCAATAGCCAGACTTTGTTCACATTTTTCAGTCGCAATCTGAGTACAAGCAGTCCCTGGTTATTGGCTATCCGGTTTTACGGCGCTTGTCTAGTGACGACGATAACTGGATTTTCGACACCGATTCCCGGTTATCTGTGCCAATCTCCGGTTATCGGCGCTGATCCTCGGTTATTGGCAGCGCGGATCTTTGGTTATCGGTGCCGATAACAAGATACCAGCACCGATAACTGAGGATTGGCGCTATTATTGCCGATTTTCGGTTGTTTGTGATTTTTGGTTATTGTCACACTGCCGGGAACGGCGGCCTCGGTTACTGGCTATCCGGTTTTATGGCGCTTGTCTAGCGACGACAATAACTGGATTTTCGACACCAATTCTTGGTTATTGGCGCTGATTCTCAGTTGTTGGCAGCGCGGATCTTCGGTTATCGGCGCCGATAACAAGATACCGGCACCGATAACTGAGGATCGGTGCTATTAGCGCCGATTTTCGGTTGTCTGCGATTTTCGGTTATCGTCACATTGCCGGGAACGGAACCCCGCCGATAACCAGGGATTGCCTGTATTGGCTCTATTAGTGATGCGAAGTGCAGCAGGCCCATCATACATTCTAATTGCTACCTAGAAACTTTGTGCTGTGCAAGGAACGTTTTGAGGTTTTTCCTCATTCTGTTTTAAGTATTGATGGGGAGAGACAACAGGCTGCGAAGAGTATCCCAACACAGCCCCAGCCACCGAAAGTGTCTGCTGGGTGTGAGACAGGATTTTTTCCAATTTATTATAAAACCTTTTGACTGGAGTAAGTGGACCACTGCTCTGAGTTTTTTCAAGCCCTCTTTCCTCGTGGGCCCCCAGATTAACCAGTCGTCTAGGTAGGCCGTTAGTTGTATTCCTTGTCTCAGTTTTCGAACAACTACTGTTATTAATTTTGTAAAAATTCTTGGGGCAATGTTTAGCCCAAAAGGCATGACTTTGAACCTGTATGTATCTTTCTCTGTCCGGAAGGGAACGGTGATAGGGATGTGCCAATATGCATCTTTCAGATCTATAGAAGCTGTTCAAGTCCCTTTTGGAATGATTAAACTTACTTGGGCAGCAGTAGTCATGTGAAACTTTTGGCAAACAATGTGCTTGTTCAGTGTTGATAGGTCGATCACTCTTCGTTAGGAGGAATCCTTTTTGGGGACACTGAAGATGCGTGCTTGGTGGCGAATATACGCATGTTTCTCTATGGCTCCCTTTAACAGGGCCTTCTGCATGTAATCTTTCAGAGAGGGGTCTGGTTTCTGGAAGAACCCCTGTAAAGGAAGTGGGGGATAAGACCATTTCCACCCCAGCCCATTGAAAATAATGCTGTGTCCCCAAAGGGAAGACTTCCATTGCCTGTGGTGTAGTCGAAGCCAACCCCTAACCATACAATTCCTATTGGTACCCGCCTCTTCCTCTGCCTTCCCTTGGCAGGCATTCTAGGAGTTGCTTTTCTTTTTCCCTTACAGTATAAGAAGGTTTTTGGACCTTGTGAAAAGGATGTCCTTGCTTGTTGTCCCTTTGTAGGGAATTGCCCCTTCTGACCACCTACCT
This sequence comes from Macrobrachium rosenbergii, assembly GCF_040412425.1. Classification (NCBI taxonomy): domain Eukaryota; kingdom Metazoa; phylum Arthropoda; class Malacostraca; order Decapoda; family Palaemonidae; genus Macrobrachium; species Macrobrachium rosenbergii. The sequence goes on along the minus strand of NC_089762.1, from coordinate 31,124,747 downwards.
GTTTTTGAGGAAAACTGTTTTGGGGGTGACTGAAGGCTTATATGATTTTTGATCAAAGCAAGCCTTTTTTGGGTTGGTTAAAGGGAATAGTGGGTTTTTTGTTTCCTGAATTCCCCTTTCCCCAGAAGAGCAAACACTGTACAATTTTGTTGGCGGGCTTGCTCGCTGAGTTGAGCCACAACAGACTCCTCAAGCAGATCCTTACAGAAGGGGTTAGAATGTAACAATGCAGTCACATTAGGGAGTGACTTGTTGGAGCCCTCCAATGTTTCCATTCATGCCATTCTAGAAAGTCATAGAGTGCTTCCAATAGGGTTCTCATAAGACTATTGGCCACAATAGCAAAAATTGCCCTGGAATCTTATGGAAGCCTTTCAGTGGCAAATTCCAGCAAGGTGTAGAGGTTATCATACTAAGGAGGTGGAGCCTAGCATGAAATTCTGATGAGGCTGTCCTTCTGAGATTCTTCTCATAGAGGTCCCAAACTGCTGAGTAGCTGTATCTAAAGGAAGCTTTTTCCTTTCAAAAGAGAGTTGAAGTGTTGCCCATTCCTTGGTGGAATTTTTCAAAACTGGGATGTTCACAACAAGTGGCTTTAAATTTGCCATTGACTCTCATTTTCTAGTCACTACAAAGTTCTGAAAATCTGCCTTCACATGGTTCATTATTTTGAAAGTGAAGGGACAGAAGGCCGGGGCTACTTCATAAGCAATTTAAGTTTTATTCACGATGGAAGAAGAGATCCATTTTCCTTTGACCTGGTAAAGGATGTCTAGTATGGCTTTTAATGCTTCTTTTAGTGGTTTCTCCATGTCTGGTGAAGGAGGTACCAGCCGCCACTCTGTCGTAGGGAATGCTGCCCTGTCTCTAAACTCTAAATGTGCAACTTCGGTCATGGTTTTTCTCTCATAATTTAGATACCATCAGGAGAGTAAAAAGTATACCTTAGTTTTACCAGACCACTGAGCTGATTAACAGCTTTCCTAGGGCTGGCCCGAAGGATTAGACTTATTTAACGTGCCTAAGAACCAACTGGTTACTTAGCAACGGGACCTACAGCTTATTGTGGAATCCGAACTACATTATAGCGAGAAATGAATTTCTATCACCAGAAGTAAATTCCTCTTACTCTTCATCAGCCGGCCGGGGAATCAAACTCCGGCCCAGCGAGTGCCAGTCTGCAGCTCTACCGAATCACCCAACGAAGAGCTACCCATCAGGAGAGAAAAAAGCACATTGAGGCGTCTCGCCAAGGGTATCATCAGAGGTGAGTACTGGAGTCCCTATTACGTTTTGATCTCAAGTTTTGTAGTCCGAACTGGCCATTTTGTTGGTTCCAGTTGGAATCCTAACAGACCTTGTTTGGGCAGAATTTGTATCAGCTCTCACTTTTTGGTTACAGGATGCAGTACTTTTACACTTTGGGGTGTATATGACTGACTTAATTTCTTTAATTTTCTGTTTGGAATCATTTATTATGTCCATTATAGCATCAGTGACTGAGCTGTAACTGCCTGTTACCCAGGGGGCAAAAGTCCTGGGTGAGTTACTATACCCCTCTGAAAATTTAGTAATTTAAATTGGGGTTAGGTGAATCCTAGTATTCCTTTTGGGGGAAGGATCCTGTTCAGCCTCTGATAGCTGCATGGGGGATAGAACTTCTGGAAGGTTTCTCCCATGGCTAGCTGAAATTTGTTTCCCTGATCCTTCTGGGTTCAGCAAAGTCATTTCAGTGGCAATGTCCACTTCATGTTCCCTTGTAAGAATGTCACCCCTATGAGAAAATTCCTCTACTTCCTCTGTAGGGTTAACCTGGGAGGTACCGGAGACTGATGTTACTGGGTTTTGGCCCAAATATAGATCTTGTTCTGAGAAAGAGTTAAATATCTGCTGCCAGAAAGATATAATCTCCCCCTTCCTTAGCCCTATTGAACCCTAGGACCCATCGAGACAGCTTAAAACAAGCTATTTCATCCTTGAAACTTGCTGCTGGGAGCATACTACAAATTTTGCACATCTCTGGCGACCAAGCAAATTTTCCTTGTTTTTTACAAGGACTATACTCATGGCAGGTAGCAATAGCCATATCCACCGGCAAAAAGTGAGCTGAGCAATTTGCTACGGAACACTTGAGCTGAGGGTCCTGCATAATGGCGGCCCTGTAGTGATATAAAATAAGTTATTAGAAACTAGCTAGTATTAATCGTTTTTAATGAGGGACACTTCTACAGTGCCTCATATGGTTAGTATATTCTATCTTACAGGTTAACTTGATGACAAGTGTGTAGTTGTAATACATTTTATTTAATAACTGTGTTAACTTAAACCTTCTAAGGTTTAAGACTTGACACCTGTATATGGCTGTATTACTTATACTGTACACTGTTATTCCTTTTGTAATGGCTGTGTAAAATTTTAATTCTAATTGTCATGCCATTCAGACTAACTGCTATGAACTAATCTGTTTAACTAACCCAAGCTACTGTTTTATATGGCTTAGGTGAATGCTTCTAGTATAATCTACGTTAAGCTAAGAACAAAGGATTTCTTAGAGGGTTCTCACTTAACCTATTCTAGGCCACTGCCTATTCTAGGTTTACTTAAAACTTAGGATATAAACTACAGTATACAGAAAAGAACCCTCTTATAATCTAGTTTTCTGTTTTATGTGGCCAAGACTACCCTTTTCTCTGATATTCAGCCAATACTGTTTTGGGCTAATAGTAGGATATTCCCTTAAAAAGGGGTTCCTACTTAATCTGCTTCGGCTACTGCCTGCTCTAGGTTTATAGCACCTTTCAGGATGTAGGCTACATAAGAACTCCACTAATATGTAGCCTTATAGATAGGCTACTGGGTCATAAAACTAGGTTATCATTTTCTTAAGCCTAGGATACTGTTTATTTCTAATCTTAGGCTATTTGGACTAAATTACTGCTTAGACCAGTAATAGGATATTTCCTAAAATGTTCTCTCTTAGCCTACTATAGGGTGTTGCCTAGTCCAGATGATTTTAGATCACTCTTACATGTATAGGCTATATAAAAACAGAAACTTACTAGTATACTGGTAGTTAGGCTACCATTTTTGTCTAACCCAGGTTGTTGTTTTTATCTAGTCCTAGGCTGTTTGGTCTATTATACACAACAGTAACTTAATAATGTGTAACCTTATAGTTAGGCTATCACTTACCTAATCCAGGCTATTGTCTAATCCAGATTATTTAATTCATCCTTAAGGGTATGGGTTTAACCAGTAGTCCTTAAATAAAACAATTACCTTAATGTGTAGCCTTAAAGCTAGGCTACCATCTCATCTAGCACAGATTACTATGTCGTCTAGTTCTCATTATTGGGATGTCATAAAAGGTTATCACTTAACCTAACATAAGGTACTGCCTAGTCCTGGACTATTTAGATCATGCTTAAATGTACAGTCTATGTAAAAGGAAAAAATTCTGTAGCCTGTTATTATCTAATCTTAGGGACCTTGGTGTAAACTAGGCTGCTGCCTAGGCCCATAACAGGGAATGCCTTAATAGGTTCTTACTTACCTTAATTTAGGTTACTACCTAATCCAGGTTATTTAGTTCACACTTAAGGATATGTAATCCTAGGTTATGGGCTACAGACAACATCCACTATTAATCTAGTCTAAATTATTCTCACTGAATCTGTTGTAGGCTACTGCTTAGACTATTGTAGACATCGTTAACTGAAAGGATTACCTGTACTGATAAATTATGGAACATTCCTTTTAATTAAAACATCTTAATAGAATGACAAATTCTTCAAAACAATTTGCGCTTTTTACAATTAACGATCAACAATCATAAGTTACAATTAACGATCAACAATCATAAGTGCCGAACATGTGCTCGCAAGAAACGCCAGTTTCCAGCTTTCACACACAAATTAATTACCTGTTCCACAGTTTAAAACTAAACATTTTAACTGGAACTTAAAAATAAGCACTTAACTTTTGATTCTAGATGTTTCCATGATCCTCACTAGTGGAAATGGAGAATCGAAAGCTGAATTAGGGAGTGCTGACTTTCAGTAAACTATCTTCTGTCTTGACTGAGGAGAGTAATGGTTCCCTGGTCTCTTGCTGGTCCATTTGTAGACAATATGGCGGAAATGCATGCGCAATAGTCACTTCTTCTTCTTGCAGGTTTTGACGTTGGAAAACTGGGTCAGCTTTGCTGAAGATAGGGAAAATGCCCTCTTATCTTTGAGTCTATTACACACTCCATCACGTGTTACAGTGTTTATCACTACAACACAATATCCAGCTACAAGACCAGCTAAAAGAGAATTCTTTGATATTAGTCTGGTCACCATGGAGCTCTGGAAGACCATGGAAGGGTAACTCCTTGAGGATAAAACAAGGGACTACACTATCAAAAATAAGGGAAAGACTTCTGAGGCAGTTTTAAAAGGGAATTTTGGAGTCTGTAACCAAATGCCAGTGCTATACCTGAATGCTATACCTTAAAATCATGCTCTATTAGTGATGGTCCAAAGGTAACTTCCCTGCCTTAACTAAAAGGCTTAGGATTGAAGTTTTTAAAAGAACCAGAGGCAAGTCTGATGCCAGCAAGGTGGACAGATTCTGAAATCTGTAATCTGGTTGTGGTTACTGATGGATATATTTTGCAGCTATACGAAAGTTAAAAATTTACAAGATTCGTCTGTTACTTAGTCTAGAGTTTAACAATCAGAACTCCTAGATGTTTGTGCTAGTATTTTTAAAATATTTAATGCAACTAAACATATGCTTTTCAGGTTAGCAGCTCAGGCTAGCTTGTGGCAAAAGAAAATATGTCAGGATATACTCTTTGAACATGATGGAAGTGTACAATAACCCTACTGGCACAGAACTTCGATCTATTTATGTCTGTATATCTAATAATTTTTTTAATTGTGAGTTGAAGTTTTCTTTCAATCATAGCCACTTTGGCTCCATTAAATGACAGACAATGAAAGGTCATATACTAACAATGTATGGAGGATATAATGGTGTTTGTAATTCTGTCAAAACATTTCCCATACCTGTTAAGGACATGTTTGGTGTTCTGCCTATACATCAAACTACTTCTCTGCGAATTACAAAAATTTCACTGTCTTCAGTGTCACCTTTAGATTTTAAAGGAAAGAATTTATTATATGATAATGGCTCATATACTCCAAGCATTAGTTTTATTTTCTTTGAACTACTCAACTACCCGCCTTCTCTTTTTCATTCTTCTCTTTAATCCAGACCTTGTCTGGTTTGGACTTTGAAGGATGTAAGGGACCATTGTAGCTAACATTGAGCCCTTTGCTTTAGCCTGTTTGTTGTCATCCTTATCCATGCTTCAGGTTATCTGTGATGTGGTTATGTCATGAAATTCAAGGGTACCATAGTCTACATATGCAATGTCCTTTATTTTATACATAAAAAGAGGATCAGATTGAAACTCTTAAAAGAATAGTACCACAAAATTTTCATGGAGCTCACCTCTCCAATAATGGCACTATTAATTGACTCCCAAATGTCCACCTCCCACACTACCCCAAAGGGATGGCACCAATATGATTAGGGTGGCTCATGTTTAAGCCAAACCTGCTTGATGGGATTGAGAAAACCAAACAGAATGCTAAAAGTCTAACCCCTAGAAACCAGCAAACCCCTGGATTCCATGCGACTTAGCATATTCTCTCTCAGGCCCAGCTGACAAGGCAGTCGGTGTTTATAACACCCACTACTGGCCTTGTAAATAAGATGCAATCCCAGCAATCTTATCCCTTCTTCAGAATCAAGATAGTTAAAAGGGAGTTGGAGAGAATGGACAGCAAGATGAAAGGAGGCAATATAAAAAAAAATGCAGTAAAGCAGTTTAAAGATACAACTTTCATGTACTCTGTTGTTGTTATTTTTAGGAGTTTGACAATGGCCTCATAGGTTTTCTAATACCTGTGTTATGACTTTTTTCTTGCTTAGCATTAAAAGTGCTATGGGTACATTGCCTTTTAATTTTCCATGGATCTTTTATATGTTGCATTGTAATAGCATAAATGTTCCCATTATTCTGTTCTGCAGCTCATGTTCAGTATACTACATGTATATCAAAGTCAACCATTTGTAGTTAAAGATTTAAAATGTTTTAGGTAAAGCTTATATGCCTTATTTACATGGTTATTTGATGTTGAGTGCCTTTATATATCATGAGTACTATAGTGCTCTTTTTTTTTTTTTTTCTGAGGCTCACCTCTATTGCTAAGTGGGGGCAATGAAAAAATTTATTCCTTGCTTTTCATAACTGCATGGAGTAGAGCGTTTTCATGAATTACTTGATGCACCTCGTCCTTCCCTGATGAGTTGCAAACATTTCTTTTGCATGTGATGTTATCTCTACTTGCGCTTGTGGCTCTGAATGCTTACATTTGTACTGACCCCAATGCCAGTCAAGGTGCCAATACCATTTTCTCAACTGCCTTTTTCTTGAGATTTTTATCCTCTGTAGAGTCCATTCTATGAACACTTCACGCTGGCTGGAAACAAGGGCTCTTGCTTCATCCATGCATGACTTATGTAGCAGCAGTTAACATGTGGGCAGTACAGTAGTGTCACTATTTTGCTGCTGCTCACAAAGTCATTAGGAGTAGCACTGTATGAACCACACTCAGTGATGCACTGATAAGAGTTATCTTTGCATTTGTGTGATACATATTCCTCTGTGCTCACACAGTATAGCATGCCACACATCTATTCAGTAACAAGCTGTATATGCAAAACTAAGTATCTTTTGATAATCAGCCTGCATACACATCTCATTTTTGAGTGTGAGAAGTGCAGGGTACTACACAATAGTCTCATCTGAAATAAGCAGTGAACAATGTTCTAAACACTCCAACTCAAGGTCCGTAGTATTGACTACATGGTTTCTCACTTACAGCATGTACAGCAACAAAGCCTGAGGTGAATTACATGCAGTGTGCCAAGCACTGGGTTTAGGAATATCTTGGAAAGGGATGCCAGCCTCCTGGCAGTTTCTGAGCAATAAAGATAAAATTGTAAAACCTTGGAAACAGTCTGTTATTTTCTCAGCTGCTTCTTTTTTGTCACTGATGTCACCTTCTTGTATAGCACTGAACTGGATTGGGACCATTTCTTACAGGTAATGTTTTGCTCCATATTTCATAATTTCTTACAGGCAATGTTTTGCTCCATATTTCTCCTCTAAACCCCTAGTGTTTTAGAAGATGAGCTCCTATTGTAGTTGGAAGATGTAGGAAAAGTGTCATCCCTTTCTTTTGTAAGGGGATCTGTTTGCTTGTTTATTATGTCTCCTTCCTCAAACGAGACTGCTGACTTACCTGCTAGGAACTCACAGGGGTAATAGGTCTAAGAGAAGAAACTCTTGAAGATTTCAGATTCATATATCATCTTCTATGAAAAGGAGATCATCTTATTTGGTGATGACTCCGTGCTCCAAGCTGGTGATCATAATAGTCCGGGATATCTTCCATGAGGCAACAGGTCTCAGGCCTCTTAACAAGACTCCCATTTACAGACAAAAAAAAATTGATAGAACCCCTCTATGAATGCATTCTTCCTTCTCAAGGACAGTTATATCAATGAAATGTAGGCACTAGAGGGCTATGATTGCTAATATTCTTCAATAGAGAATGACACTACTAATGTAATGAATAATTGTTTAAATACATTAGGTAACACTATGGTACTAGTGGAATCATTACATAATCCCTAACCTGTTAACCTGCCTATTGTGATTGAAACATACAGTGTCTGTGTCTTTGGCTGTTTTCCAGTGTGTGTCACTATTGTCTTTAGCTCATCAAAACTGGGCTTACTTGTTGTAGTAATTTGTTTGAATTATATAATTATAACACTGTATAGCCCAAAATTGCTATACAAAATCCACAGCTATGTAAAAATAATTTGTAATGAAATAATTGATAAGTGTGAAGAGAAAAGGAGTGAAAATGTAAGGGAGATTTTAGCTACTTGTTCAGTCAACCTATTCTGTCTTTGACTTAAAAGTTAGCTCCTTTACAGTTTTGCTTCTTTTCATTTTATGCTCAGTTGCATTTTCATATAAATGTTTTTACATTTTGTGAATTTTAACAAATGTTTTTACTTGGTCAAAGTTATGATAATGCACAGATTAATGGTAGGCAGAATGTTGATAGACTGTCAGAAGTATATGTGTCATTTTTCTGCATTGCAAGTAAATTCCTATGTCTGATTTGTTTTTATTTATGGTAGCAATGTTCAGGAGCTTCTTGTAATGTACCTGTACTGTATTATGATTATCTTTTGTGTGGGTTACTAACAGCCTTAACTATTAATAAATCTTTTAATATATGTTGGAAGCTTTCTAATTGTGATATCTACTTGTTCCTTATGTTCCATGTCTTGACACTGACTTCATCAAAACTCAGGGAGCTCCAGCTTAGATTCTATAAGTGATGAAGGTAAGTAGTGTTTTAGACTTGGCACGATTGATAAAGTAATAGTATTTGTTATTTTGGCAAGTGTTTTGTGTAATATTTGCCTGTTGATATATAATTTTTACAGGAAATGTCTGTACAATACCATAGTCATTAATAAGCAATTATACTATCTGTACCAAGTGTGTAACCCGAACTCATGGTATCACTTAGAAAAATTTTCAATTAAAAATGCAGTCATGTGGAATACAAAAATGTACCAGAGTTCAATCAAATACTTTAATTAATGTAGAGCAAGTTTACCAAATTGGATTAAGTTTAGACCATAATGCTCTTAACTGGATATACTTTCACTTCACTGTGCAAAACGGAAGTGTCATTTTATTTGTTCTTACGGGGATACAAACACAATGCTTTTCAAATGTGGATTATGTTTCTGCATATGCTGGACCAGCTGTGTACTGACTAAACATGGAAAGTACCCAGGGGGAGAGGGGATGCCCATTCTCACTCAACAGACACTATCCATTGTTCTTTTGGCCACTGTGCATTAGTAGACATATCTCTCATGCTCTGTATGTCTACAGTGTGCTGGCTAATTCTTTTGTGTTATTGTTTGTGTTCCTGTGCATAATACTTTCTCGGTATATTTTTGTACTATTGGTACTGTTTTGTGACTGAAAGTGCTGGTGTATTGAGTTTTTTTTTTTTTGTGCTTGCTTAATCCTTTGTCTCATGGAGAGCAGGCAGGATCATTATTGTGAAGGTCATGGTTGGCATTGTAGGCATTGTAATTGTTTTATGTCCCCTATAGTGTTGGATCTGCACTTGGTGTGTGTTTCTTGTAGGGGTAAAGAGTGCTCTCATAATTTCCCCCAGCCCAGAATTTGCAAATTGGCCTTCTGCTTATAGGAGTGTTGTGGGAAGAGGAGGAGGAAATTTAAGAAGGATACTTGTCCAGTGGGGACCCCACTCCAAGTCCTTTCAGAACCCTTTCCTCCTGCATCCATCCCCATTCCCTCTTTCTCAGTGCTTCTTCTTTCTCTTCTGCTTCTGAGAAGACTAAACTCGCATTCTTAAAACCAACTACTCCTGCACCAGACGAAGAGGTAAACAATTAGAATCCTTACAGCAGCTAAGGAAGCCCTGGTCTCCTTTAAGTATTCTTGGTTCACCTTCCCTCTTAGCATTTCTATTCTTTGGCTGAGCACAAGGGTGAGCAGCAGTGCAATCTCCCTCTCTCCACAGCCTACTGCTCCTCTCCCTACAGCCCACTGCCTCCCAGGAGGTAGTTCCTCATTGGATAGGTGGGTACCATTCTTAGCTAGCAGTCTGGGCCCGCGTTCGATTCTCCGACTGGCCAGTGAAGAATTAGAGGAATTTATTTCTGGTGATAGAAATTCATTTCTCGCTATAATATGGCTCGGATTCCACAATAAGCTGTAGGTCCTGTTGCTAGGTAACCAATTGGTTCTTAGCCACGTAAAATAAATCTAATCCTTCGGGCCAGCCCTAGGAGAGCTGTTAATCAGCTCAGTGGTCTGATTAAACTAAGGTATACTTAACTTTTTCTCCCAGGAGGTGACCATGGTAGCTGAACATGTGGAGACCCTGATCTCCCGCCACCCTACCGCGGTACCTCTCATGTGAGCACAGAGGTGGCTGCTCTCTTTCACCGTTGTCATCTTTGTCTTCCCTTTCCTTGTCAGGCTATTAAAGATCCAAAACTAAGAGGAGCAAGCACTCTCACAAGAGAACTTACTACCCAAAGCAGCACTCCTCTTCCAGGAGGTGACGCCGATCTTCTTGGTCTCTCTCCAGTGACTGACCCGCCCAGAGAAGGCCCTCACTATCGCCCATCTACTCCGACAGGAGCAAAGCCTCAAGTTTGTAAAGCCTCATTTAGCTTGTCTGCGATGTATACTAGAAAAATTTGAGGCTGCATCCTGCTGACCATGACTTCTTTTACTGGATTTGTAGAGTATGAATTCAGAATTATCCAGAGATCAGGTGACCTAAGAGAATTTGCACTATGCCTGCCAAGGGATATTAACTCTGCAAGAACTCCTTCAACACAGCAAAGAATCTTCTGATTTTTCCCTGTGCTGGTTGAACCAAAGATACCAAGCAGGCCATCCCAAACCATTTATCCAAAGAGCTTCTCAACTTATTCTGTTTCTGTGCACCCAGATCACTCTCATCTTTATCCAGTTTCTGACATTACTAGAGTCTAGCAACAACCTGTTGGGCAGTGGCCAGCTCAAAACAAAGAACTTTGACTTAGAACACCTATCCTGCCCATTCAGAGCAAAGGAACATCCTGGAATCTGAGTACCAGCAAACATGGAAATGTGTATCCTTCATAAGTTAATTGATGCTACAAGATTCCCTTTTCAGGTGGGCTGACAGACTGAAGCTGTGGTCTGTATCTGGAAAGGAGTCAGTTGATTCAGAAGGCTGAGATAAATGATGGGATGCTAGTCTCTATCAATTACGGAATAATAAACATGCAGCTGTAAAGCTAGAGGAGCTTTCCATCATCTGTACTTCTTCTTCCATTATCAGTTTTAACCACTTGTGTAGTGCTTGAGATCTTGTGAGGGACACCTTGTGCTGGCAAAAGTCTTGAAACCTTAAAGTCAGTGGGATTGTCTCCAGAAAGGGGACTTGGAAATTTCTGAAAGCCTGCACAACCCAAGTTCTCCTCTAGTAGATCATATAGAGTTTATCCCTCTTCATTTGGATTTGTCATTTCGTCCTTCCCAGTCCTTGTGCCCTTACATTTCAGCACTGCCCAGAAGAGGAAGTAACTCCTTGTGGGGCTGGCAGTCCCTCTCCTCTGCTGCCATGATTAGTGGGTTGTCTTTCTCGTATTTGTGCCAAGTAGCATTAACTGGGGGCAGAGCTCGAGTGGTGTCCGTGCTAAAGGACAGTTACAAGATAACATTCAAGGGTTGCATCCTCCTCTCATAAGCATTCCCATTCCATTCATTTCTTACTACGAATCCTCATTCCCAGAAAGGCCTTGCTTGACAGATTAAGTACAGTAAGGGCAGTGTTGGAGAAAGGTGTTGTAGAAACAGTGAACTGACCATCTCAAGGCTTGTGTAGCTGGTTTTTTCTAGTGGAGAAAGCAGCTGGAGATTGGAGGCCAGTAATCAACCTTTCCTGCTTTAGTAAGTTTTTTAACAGTTTTTATTCAAGATAGAAATCTTCCAGTCTGTGTTAGCTTCTGTAAGAGATGGAGACTTCATACTTGCGGGATGCGTACTTTCAGATACCCGTTCATCAAGATTTTTGGAAATTTCTAGGAGTCGTTTGTGATGGGGCAGTCCTCCAGTTTAAAACATTCCAGTTTGAACCGTCTACAGCTCCTCAAGTTTTCACAGGTGTTCAGCTCAGTTTTGGCTTGGCCATTCAAGGGGTACCTGGGCAATTGGTTGATCCTAGCCTTGTTAACATCTGATTCAAGGCAAAGATTGGGTTCTGGACCTTGCAAAACTCTAAGCATTGTGATAAATTGGAAGAAATCCAACCTCATTCCCAAAAAACAGGAAAAGGGTCTTGGTATATTGCTGGTATGGTCATACCATAGGGTTTGGTATTAATTGTACAACTAGATGAAAATTTCTTGAAATCAATAAGATAAAACACAAAGGAATTACAATGAGTAAAAGTGAAGAAAGAAGTATTTAATTCTTTATACCTGTTTTTACTTATTGGATTTTGCATCATTCATGCAATCAAGGTAAAAGTTATGTATATCTTAGTTTAACCAGACCACTGAGCTGATTAACAGCTCTCCTAGGGCTGGCCCAAAGGATTAGACTTATTTTACGTGGCTAAGAATCAGTTGGTTACCTAGCAACGGGACCTACAGCTTATTGTGGAATCCGAACCACATTATAGCGAGAAATGAATTTCTATATCACCAGAAATAAATTCCTCCTATTCTTCATTGGCTGGTCGGAGATTCGAACTCGTGGCCAACAGAGTGGTAACTGAGAACGGAACCCACTCGCCCAACGAAGAACTGCGATCAAGGTGAAAAATACTTGTGTTTTCATACAGTAAATTCACCCTGAATACGCTGGTGCTTTCAGATTTTAGATGCGTGTGATATGTGAAGAGAAAATGAAGAATATTTCTTATTATGTTGCATCTGTACTTGACTCAGTTTGCTGAGAGACAGTGATATGTGAGACACCGCATTGGCCCTCTCAGCCGCTGACAATTGCCAATTAGCAATATGAGAAGTTTGCAGTTTCGACAATATTTACCATATTATATTATTGTGTAATTACATTTTCTGTAAATAAAGGCATAGAATTCCCATTATGACTGTCGAACTTTTCACTCCAATATCATATATGTCCGTATGTCTGAACATATATATGAAAAAAAAATCAGATGGATGCATCTGGATGTGTTGGCTTCAATTTAGTCTAGGTGAGAAATTTGCATACTGTAGGCTACATGATAAATAACAGCCCTACATAATTATGAGTTCATTATTATGGCCCCTTGTTTCTCTGGTTAATAACATCAAAAGCTTATGGTTTTCATATGTTCATTCAATAAATGAAAGTACATCATTTTATTTACCATAAAATCTATTGGCAATGTAATGAATATAAAATTCTGTCTTTTTCAGAATTTGTTAGAGCTACTCTTACACCAGAATGTTTATTTCCTTTATATACATGTTACATTTGATAAACACTGTATTTTTTTTCCAAGTCTGTATACAACAATGTTGAGGAAACATTTGCTCAGTTTACTCCTGAGGTAATTCATTATTCTTGAATCATTTAATTTATATCTGAGTAAGTGTAATTCCCATAAACTTTCCCACATTCCTGCATCATTATATAGTGCATGTAGGATAATGAGACGAATCAGAAGACTGTCCTAGCTTTATCTATTTAAACAAAAAGAATGGAAATTCATACTGATATTTTATGTCATAAAAACAAAAGAAAATCATACACTGTAAGCTTACATTTCTATGTCATTAGGCTATCTGTATGAACAAAAAGAAATGATCTTAAATATTTTGTTACATCATTATCATTATTTAAAAGAAATAAAGGAAAATCATACCTATTTAAAAAAAATGGAAAATTATATAGATACATTGTTATTCCCTTGTATGTTAAAACCAAATGAAGGTTTGTTATTTATCATGTGTCCTACAGTATGCAGATTTCTCACCCAGACTAAATTGAAGCTAACACATCCAGATGCATCCATCTGATCATTTTTTTTTTTCATATCAGATATGTTCAGACATACAGACATACTGTATATGATATTTGAGTGAAAATGTTTAACAGTCATAATGGGAATTCTATGCCTTTATTTACAGAAAATATAATTACATAATAATACAGTAAATACTGTTGAAACTGCACACTTCTCATATCGCTAACTGGCAGCTGTCACCGGCTGAGAGGATCACCGTCTTTCAGCAAACTGAGTCAAGTACAGATTCCACATAATAAGACATATTCTTCATTTTCTCTTCAAATATCACGCGCATCTAAAATCTGAAGGCACCAGCATATTCAGGGTGAGTTTATTTTAAGAAAACAGAAGTCTTTTTATCTTGATTGCATGAATGATGCAAAATCCAATAAGTAAAAACAGGTATAAAGAATTAAATGCTTCTTTTTTCACTTTTACTCATTGTAATTTGTGTTTTATCTTATTGATTTCAGGAAATCATCACTTAGTGGTACAATTAATACTGAATCCTATGGTATGACCAAAACTTTCCTATCTTGTGCAAAACGTGAGATAAATGAAGAAATATAAACATATTGCTAATTTTCTAAGCTACAGAAACAAATATGACAGTGAGCAAGCCACCTACCTCCTGGTACCAGCCAATCAGAGGCCGCCAAACAAGCGTCTCGTAGGCATAGGGCTCACACAAGAGTCTACCTTAAGTGAACCAGCTATAGTGCCATCATACAGCTAACCTTGTAACTACAATTGTTTGACCATTCAGCTACACATGAAAGATATTCTCCACTTAAAAGGCTTTGGCCTGTATACCTAGGAAAAATACAAATTACTCTTTGAAAAATTTGGCTTCTTTCTGTTCTGGAGACAGGGTTGTCTTTTGAATGCCATTTTACATCTAATGGAGAGGTATATTTTATATGTATAATTTTTCTGGTGAATGCCCTTTTTTATGAAGGAGATAAAATTTCATTAAAGAAGGTGAGGTGAATAATATGTGTATACTTTAAAGTTTACCTCTGGAACTTTGAAGCTATGTTCTGTAGTTTTTTTTATTGACATTGAACTATTGAAATGCTCTGTTGTTAGTTCAAGAGGATATTTATGACTGCACAAGATAAATTTTAAACTAAAATTGTGAAAAAAAATTTAGAGTATAGAAGAATTCTCACTATCTCTCATCACTTTTCTCTAACTATTAGTGAGACATGTTTAGTATTTATATAATGTTTCTTTTGTATACAGTATTAGAATTTTATTTGATTTCTGTATACAGTATGTTTATACAGTACAGTATTTTTTCTTTACGAATTATATGTAAATTAATGAATTTGTTTAATTTCCTATGAAATGCTTAATTTTTATTCTATTTTGTATTTTTTTCTTATTTTATTATTACCTTTATGTTATTAAAATATGTTTTATACTGTAATCCAATAGTTTTAGAACTCACCGGAAAGCTCATCCACACACTTACAAGACATTGTATTACAAACATTCATCTCTTCAGAATATTTTCCCTACTTGTAATGAATTAGGTTTTTCCAAGTTCAGTCGTTTCAGTTTATTATTTTCTTATTTCCTGCAAGACTGGAGTCCTCTAGAAAGTGGTAAGAAAGAAAATAGGAAATGTTTACCATAGTAGTATGTAGCTCATGTACTGCTATATTGTAGTGCACAATAAAATCGAGCCATTAAAATTAGAGTTTTTTGAGAGAAACAGTATTTGAGTTGCTTAATTGTATAATAGTGAATATAAAGAAAATGTCACGATGCCATGTAATAAGTTTTATGGTAGACATATACTGTATCTGCTTTAAATAATGCTGTATAATTAATGCAAATGCTTTGTTGGGAATATGGTTAATATAAAGCAAGCTTGAACATGTTAGTAATCATATTCCTCAGCTGTTTTTATGAAAACTTGGCAGGAACAATTATTCAGCAATACAAGGTGAAGTTTTTGCCATAAGGACCCAGTTATTTACAACTGTTATGAGATGCATTTGAAAAAACACGGGAATGATCAGTCATACACGAGACTGGGTTGTGAAAGTGTATTTTGGCAATCTAAGTCTGGTAGTCCCTTAGGGTTAGGTATTGGGATCTAGAATTGTCTTTTGTAGGTCAAAATAGTTAACAAAATATTTACCGTATAGCCCTAACAATAAAAAAGACCTTCAGCTTGAATCCTTTAACTTGAGAATCTTGGAGTGGGGGGACCAAGAGGAGTATCCACTTCTCCCCCAATTAAAAGGCCAAGCAGTTCAAGTATGGAAGAAAGACAAATTAATACAGTACAAAAACATATATAAACTATATAGTAATCACTGAATATGTAAATTTTGCACAATTAAGGGTTGCAACAGACTTACTACATGAATTCTACAAAATGTAGTTAATGGGGTTGTGATGAAAGAATCTTGACACACAAAATCAAAAGTTGCTTTTCTTTCAAAGTCCATGAAATTATAACTGAAGAGAGGCCCATGTAGGAGCTTTTAAAGATTTAACTTTAGTATTTTTAACTGTCATCTCTGGAGCTTTTCAAGATTTAACTTTGTATTTTTAACTGTCATCTCTGAACCCTCTAGAACATTAGGAACGCTTATGAAATCTGCACTACTTGGACACTAAAAAGACTAGTTTTTACAGATACAGATACCAGCATGAAAATGTAAGTTTTATTTTACAGAATTCATGATTCCTAGAAGCAAATATATCTTAATTACAGTAAGCTGATCATAACGATACTGTCCACCTTATGGTGTCTGTATGTATTAGGTAGTCCATATTTGTTTTCATTTTGTAATACATCTGCATTTTATGTACTGTAATACCCATTCTTCATACATTTCTTTGAATTTGGAACAACAAATGGTTTTTTCTTCATGTTTCTTCCAGCATTTTTCATTATACATTTTTGCTTTATTTTACTTCCAGCATTTTTTCTTACGGTACTCGTTTATACTTTTTCTCACATTCAGAGAGTCTCCGACGACATCGACACAGCATTCCTGGTCACCTGAGTTCATATCTTATGTTTTTAGCTGGTCTGCAGCAGAAGGCTGCAGCAACTACTGGACCTGCTGTTCCAGTATTTTCTACAGCAGTTATCAGTGGATCAACTTCTGCTCCTGATCTGCGTGATAACTTTTCAGCACTTCCTTTTACTGGTAGTAAGTATATTTTACTTATCAGTTTTATACAGTTTTGGGTATTTTTATTACTAAATTGTGGTAGTGAAAAAAATGTCTAACTTTGTATGTGGGGAACTTTTTCAGTTGATATGCAGATTTGTGTTATAATTATAAATAACACCTCAGTGTAATACTATTTTTCAGGATCCTTTTCAAGAGAATTGTATAAATTAAGATAAATACTCTTAGATTATGTTGGTTTTTTATGCATTTTGTTAAATAAGTCTGGAGGGCTTTCACATCTCACTTAGGAATTTACTTTTAGTGTTTTGACTTGGCTGTATCTGAAAATTCAGATAACATATTTATTGAGCAAAATTTCGTAAAGGTGGTTAATATTTATTTTAATGTCTAGCAGGTAATTTTGTCCCCAAAATCAAAAATATAAGTGATGGTAATTGTGGTGTAGAATGTATTATATTTTGATTGCATTTCAAGAACAACATTGATGCTGTTAATGAGATATTGCAATAAAACACATGGGTTAATGTCATCTATAGGTATGAAATTCGCAAAGGTCATTAATATACATAGTAAGGATTCAACACTTTTTTAGCAAAAAGTACATAGCTATAAATTTAGGATTTTTTGTTTTACTTGAAGGCAGCACAGCCTTTCTGGCTTAGGATCTGTTAGTTGACCACTCTACTTGAGGATGTCAACCTTTCATTCTTTAACATTTCAGAAGAATTTGGTGTGTAACATCATGAAATTTTCGTGTTACCATTTAGGTGGTCACCCGGTAGACTTATCTTTTGTTTTATATATTCAGTTTCATAGTTCCAGAATATTTTTTTCTGTTAAAATAGTGTCTGGAGTCATGGCGCCTTATAAGTTTCAGAGTTGTTTATTGTGTTAAATGCTGGTCCATGGATGAGAACTGTCTTCCTTATTTGCAATGTTTCTCTTTTTCTTTCTGATATATATGGAGAGAAAGCTGTGTACATAATTACGCATTATTATTCCTTTAATTATGCATCTTTCCATGCTGTTGATGTTGAGGTAAAGGTGTTCAGCCAACTTGTACATATTCTTTTTCTAATTCAAGTTCCTGAAAATGGATTGGACTGGAATAATTCACAGAAAGGTTACTAGTGATTTAGATGAGTTTTTCATAAAGGATGCCACAACCACAATGAGTGTATACTCTTGCAAGCAGAGCCATTAAGTGACTAAGGTTATGTTTCTCTTATTCATGTTTTTCTAGTGATTTTTGTTTTTGTTTACGGAAGTTTCCTTGTCATTTATTAGAACATGATGCCTTTTAAAAATGGTCTTAAAATTTTAAACTGTTACAAACTCTCTACTGTAACAAAGCACATTAGTATGTCACATGGGAACTCAGACGTGTCAAATCACTGGTAGGAAGAAAAAATCAGGTTATTAAAGTAGGTTAGCCCATGTATCTGTGGTCCCTTAGGACTCAAACACATATCAGAAAAAGTCTTTGTTTGTCAGCTGATTGGTCAACAATTCCTAGAGATTTCTAGACTTTTAAAACTTTGGGATTGTCATAGGTCATTTCCAGTTCCGTTTACATTTTCATTCTTTTTATTACAATAATCTTTTTTAGCTATTAGCTAAGAAATATGCACCAAGGGACTAATGGTAGTTTTTTTTGAGTCACCATTTTCAATGTGAAATCCCCCTAGAGTTTTGTAGTGTTATTCTATTTCAATGATGATTCAGTTGTTAACAATAAGTTTATCTGGAACGTAGGTTTCCATGCTAAGTGAAAACGTGGAAATGGAGTAAAAAACATAACAGATATGTACAAGTTAGTAAAAACCTCTACTTCTTTGTTGATGGTATGGATAAACAAATAAACAATACAATATTCTTTGTGGCCTGTTGGAATAGAATTCCCTGTAGGTTTTAATTTGTATGTCATAACCATTTTGTTAAGTACAGTTACATTATGAATGAAATAAAATTATTAAAGCCAACCTGATTATGGCAAAGTAATGCTTAAATTTAAAAGTCTTGCGCGAGTTGCTCAGTGGAAGTCATACATAAATTGCTTAGGAAAAAACATTTTTTTTTAAACAAAATGTATTTTTTTGTACAAACCCATCACTTTATGACTACCTTTGAGTGTGTTAGTTCCTTTCTAAAACTGTATAAAAAAAAAAAATGCAATTTGCCAATTTGCCTTCTGTACCTTTAGCTTCCAAAGTCCCTCAGTCAGCAGAATATTATCATATTGTCATATGATCAGTCCGCAAGCTCTGTGGGGTCAGGAAGAGGGAAAATTACATTGTAAAATCAGTATTTGTTTTATGACTAAAAACCCATATTTTATGACTGCCTGAGTATTTTAGCTGGAGAAGACACTACTATATTGACACCAACTCTCACTGACTTGGAGCTAGTGACACTGGATCAGGGAGTCAAGAGTTGTGGAGACTTACAAGAGGTCTTAAATTGGGCTAGCACTTTGTTAGTAACACACCAGTCCAAACTACGTAAGGACTAAATCAGTAATGAACCTGAGCACTTAACTCTTCACCTGCAGTGTAGAAGCAACTACCCCAGTGGACCTTGCTGAGCAACAAGTGGTCAAGATTAGGAGAGAAAGGAGACACAGTCAGGAACATCATCTTATTTTTAGGGGGATGTAACAAGGTAACCTACTGCTACAAGAGGCTGATTGAAAATAAGTAGAAAGAATTTAGAAGCTGAGCTCTAAAGGGTAAAAAGGCATTGGGGGATCTCCTTGAAGCAAAATTGCAGATAGAGGAAATTTTCTTTTTTTCCCTTAAGGATAATAAATGTAGATATAGCCCTACTTACATGACTTCAAACCTGTGACAGTTTTGTTGTCCTAAACGTCCAAGGTGACCTGACATAAATAGGATTAGGTGTTTTTGGACAGGTCTGTTATACCCATGTTGGTGGATAATAATAATTAGTTGCCTCCTTTAAAAAAGTTTTGGGTCTTACAAGGATAGCTCCTGATAGTTTTTTTGTGGAAAAAAAAAATCTTATTCCAAGCTGATAAGGCAAAAATGAACTAGTACAAGGGTGCAGGATGAGCTTAACAGGAAGATGTCTTCATCAAAAAACCAATCACATAGGACATGCTAATACCTCTATAGTTCTTGATGTGAGAACCCTTGCTAGAAAGAGCACCTAACGCACTCACCCAATGGGAATTGAGATTAAGAATGTTCTCTTCAAGGTAAGGTCACTTAGAGGAGCATCCACAGAGGTGTGAGCATGCTGCTAGATAGGTGTTTTAACAGCAGTGACCAGTCCCAAGATGGGGACTGTAGTCTTGAGTGACGTTTCCCTTTCAAGCACGTGACAAAGCTCACTGGAAGTGCCTGGGTTGATGCTTATGCTCTCGAATACCTCTGAGAGGTAAATGCCTCTTCTGATAAAGCGCTGCTGGAGAACATCCAAGCTTAACGATTGAAGAAGTTGAGGTTCTGATGGTGTATCTGAAAGTGAGGCTTGCTGAGGAGCTTTTTTCCAGTGCAGAAAGCCTCTTGGGAAGTCCAACAAAAGTGCAAGAAGGTCCATGAGCATGAATCACTGAGGTTCAAGTAGGCCTAGAGGATCCTGTAAACAATGCTGGACTGCTGCAGTTTGCCCAACACTAGCGTAATTAACAAGAAGGCAGAATGCATACATCTCCAGTTCATTCCAGGGAACCATGGTAGTTTTGCTTGCCCATGTTGCCTTATCTGATAGGGATGCACAGTACAGTAACTTGGAAGCCTGTGATTGAGGCTGATGGTAAACAAGCCTAATACTAAAGTAAAACCCCCTGCTTCCAAAGCATAATGGAGATCTTGGAATGCAGGGATTTATTGGCTGGAAGTACCTGGTCCTATCTGCCTAAGGGGTCATGTATGGCAGAGCACTTCTTTGGGATTATGTGAGTGGTATTGTGATCCTCTCTACCCACAACAAAATATCTAGAATATATTGGTGCAATGTGGCGGAATTCAAACCCACAAACAAAACAACAAACAACACTCACCCTGATCTTCGGTTGCTGGAGATGGATAAAGGCCGCCCGTAACAACCACTAGAAACAACCACAAACACAACAAGGAAATACAAAAAAAAAAAGAAACGGAACACACACACAAATAAACAGCACACCAACAAGAAGACCAACAACTCCGAGAAAAGCATCGACAAAAACTGTCCCACACAAGAACCACTGACCGGCACTAGCTCTGACTAAAGACTCAAAAAAACTGAAAAATCCTTCACATATTCCTGCAAACAAACTAAACCTCATCCCTCTTCCAACAACCGAAGCACTCACTTACGACAATTACACTCTCTCTCTCTCTCTCTCTCTCTCTCTCTCTCTCTCTCTCTCTCTCTCTCTCTCTCTCTCACACACACACACACACACACAAAACGTTGGGAAATGCTAAATAAAACAAATTTATTCATCCTCTATAGCAATGCCAGACCATATTTACTATGTGCCAGGCTTTCCTGCCAAAAAATAAAAATAAAAAAAAACGGTACAAAGTGGTCCTCAGTTAATGCAGCTGTAGTGCTGGGTTGATGCAAAGTAAAAAATAAGAATGCATCAATTGGGGCAAGCACTCCCCATACTATGGGAGTTATTCACACATCAGTGCCAGAGGTGGCTAGTGTAAGTGGGCTACAAAGCATGAGTGCCAATGTATTACACTCACTGTAATTCATGGTGCACCCAAATGGTGAGTGCTACATCTTTTCTGATGGTACAGGGTGAAGAATTACACTTTCATTTGTGAAATAGCACTGTTGGTTAATAACCTTTGTTGCACAGTGGGAGGCAGAGGAATGTGGTCAAGGAATGTGAAACTGCTAAAAATTGTTGTGCTACCAAGTGTAGATATGAATGAAACATACATCTGTTGTCTGAGGAGTATTTAGGCAACTGAGGGGAATTGCATGGGTCACACATGAAATGAAAGGTATAGCTGGTGCACTGAAAATGTTTACAGAAAAGTGTTAATTGGTTAAGTTTTGTCTGAACAGACCTGTTTTGACTGAAAGACTCTTGATATGACTATTTTCTGCTGACAGAAGAACTTTGGTGCACATCTAGACTCTTGATATGACCATTTTTTGTTGACAGAAGAACTTTGGAGCCCAGAAGTGCAGACAATGAGCTGGATTTTTTTTTTATAGCATATCTGGCAAAGGAACTGATGCACCTGAAGGCAATTGTAAGATGTTGAATTTTTTGTGCCAATAGAAATTCTGTATTTCTCTTAGCTGATCATACTAGAAGATAATTAGATGGTCTTATCTAAATAACAGCAAGAAATTAAGTAACATTTTAGTACTTATGTCTTCTTAAGTGACTACTATAGTAGCAAATAAGCCATTTGTAATGCAACAGTTTTCCACCTGATTCTGTGATAAAAAATTTTATGACATTATAGGTGAAACAGCAAAAGATAATTAGAACAAGATTCAGATGTTGGTGTTTTGTTACATGTTTCTCATGGCTTTCCCCTTTGGTGCCTGTTTAGTTATACATGTCAGCTACATAAATTAAGCTCAGTGGTCTGTATAAACTACTTGATAATAATAATTAATAATAATAATAATTAGTCATACATTTGCCTCTATATACAAGTCACATATTAGGAGTTTTTATGCTTAGTAAATACAGTATCAGTATCTAACAGTAGATTTTTAATTCTTATAGGTATTATAACATATGACATTACACTTAAGTTACATACAAAGGAAACAAAGTGAAATGGTTTGCAAATGAATAAAATGAAATTGTTGAAGGTAATACACCATGACATTATGCTTAAGTTACATTCAAAGGAAGCAAAATGAAACGATAAGCAAAGGAATATAGTGAAGTTGTTGTAATATATGTTTGTGTGTATATTTTATAGGACAGAAGAAAGCCTTGGAACAGAAAAGAATACAACCAGGGTAAATTGAGGAAATCAAATGCATATACTCTGTATGCTTAAAAAAATAAAACTAGTCAAAAGTTGTAATCCATAAAAAAAATTAAAAGAAGGAAAAGATAATGACCAAGGTAAAGAGCAAATATTAGTATTTATGCATGCAGATCTAAAATTACAACAAAACACTGGTGTTTATTGCATTTATTATCCTGGATATGGATGATGGATGCCACCTTTGTGAAGTACAAAACACTCAGCCTATGAGAAGCAGGAGCTGAAGTCTGAATTTGCTTTTTTTATAACAAAATTAGGTCTTATATATACTTACCAAGTAATTACATTGCTATAAGTTTCTAACTCGCACAGCAGCTTAAATTCAAAATTCGTGGTAGCACTTCAATTGTTCAGTATAGATGACTAGTCCCGCCCACTAACGAGAATACCAGGAACGACTTAACAGACAACCTCATTCTCTTTGTGTCTTATGTCCAACAGAGGGGAGGAGGATGGGCTCTGATTCTGTAATTACTTGGTAAGAATATAAAAAACTTCATTTTATTATAAAAATAGCATTTTTATATAAGTAACTTACCAAGTAATTACACTGCTGAATCCACATTGACAGGAGGTGGAATACATAGGCATATTCTACTCCAAAACATGAGGTCATACAATGAATTTGAAATAGAAAAGATGAAGAGATAGTAGAAAATCTAATGTTTCCTCCTGTGATACCATGCCACTTACTAATAATGGTCACAAGGTACTGCAAAATTTTAACACTTTTAACTTTCATTAAAAATAGTGAGAGGCGATGATCGATTACACTTCAAGTAGGTCGATTGCAAAATGGAAGTAAGGGGCATATTGTGCCTGCAAGCTAATGAGGTAGAAGCTGCTCTGACATCCTTAGTTTTCACTTAAAGTTGGCAAAACACTCTCCTGAATCTGAGAGAGGTCTCAGAAATAAAGTCTATTTAGGATGAAGGACAGTGTGCTCTTAGTCAGAGGTCGAAATGAGTCCTTGCCAGAACACTATAGGTTATGGATGGCCCTCAGCTCTTCCAGTCCTGCTCAGGTAACACCTGAAAACTCCAATTGGACAGAGGGCTCTCTATTCTTCCTCAGAGTCAAGGATGTCCGTTAAGTTCATAAGGGAGAAAGAATGGATCCAGGTCTTGGATAGGTCCTTGTTCTTGGCTAAAATCTGAAGGTAAACAAGCAAACCATGTCAACTTCTGAAAAAGACCTATCTACAACGATGGCTTGGATCTCACTAAAACTTTTTTTTAGCGGAAACCAAGGTCAGTAGGAAGATAAGCGTCCGGGTAAGGTCTTTTCCAAGAAGAGGAGCATAGTAAATCAAAACAGGGACCTGTCAGTCACTTCAACACTATGTCCATGTTCCAGGAGACTGTATTTCTTTCCTTGCTTGGACTAGTTAAAGGACTTGATGAAGCTGCTTAAATACCGAGTTACAGTAAACCCCTTATATTCACGGGGATGCACTGCCCCCATTAGCTAAAATCTGAGAATGCTTAAAACCCCTCTAAAAACACTTAGAGCTGCCTATTTCGATAGTTTAAACATGAAAAACCCTTTAAAATGCTTATACCTGAGTATTTTAATAGTTTTGTGATAAAAAGTGCATTTAGTCATGAAAATATGAAAATACAGTAATTAGTGAATATTTCTCAGTGAAAAATAGCGCGAATAATGGGTAGATACGTCCCACAGAGAAATCCGCGAATACATGAGTCCGCGAATCGTGAGAATGCAGATATAGGGGGTTTACTGTAAACATAGCTTGACACCCCTTAATGGGGGAATACAAGAGATTCTAGATCTCCTCAGATAAAAGAGGCACTCCACAATTCGGGCTGCAGATGTCTCGAAAGGAATGACGTAGAGTCCGAGACACCAGCTACGGAAAATCGCTCACTTATTCTGCTAGACAGAGCTAGAAGATTGACATCTGCATTTGCTACAGTCCCTATAGTACGTCGAGGAAAACCCCTTCATTCTGACAAGCTTCCGGACAGTCTAAGGCCTGCCCGGACAAGAGTGAGCCACTCTTGGTGGTATCTCTTGAAGGGAGGTTGACTGAGTGGACATGGATTGGGGGAGGAGTCTTGGAGACCACCAACAACCGTGGCAGGTTTGGAAATCATTATTTCATGGGTCAGAATGGGGCTATGAGGGTCATAACGTCGTAGTGAGCCTGAAACTTGTTTAGCACTTCCTTGACTATGTTGAAGGGTGGAAAGATGCAGGGGTCCAAATTGGACTGAAGTTGCAGCATGGAGTCTGTTGCCCATGCTAGAGGGTATGGGGCTGGAGAGGAAAAAAAAAAAAGAGAGGGAAAGATAAAGGTTCCGTAAGGTGGCAAACAGGTCCAAAGTCAGCCTGCCCCATAGATTCCACAGATCCCGACAGACCAGGGGATTCAAAGTCCACTCAGTGGTGAAAACAAGCTTCTGACAGCTCAGTTCGTCAACCAGAAATTATCAGTTCGCCAGAATAAATCACGAGACTAGAAAACTCGACTTTGATTCCACAGTAGAGGTTCTCTTGTTGTTTGGTGGTGAAAAAAATGAGTGTCTCTCCTTGCTAATGTAATAAGCATTGACTGTGGTCTAGTCTAAATGGATTATCACAGTCTAGGAGTGAACTAGGGTCAAAAAGCACTGAAGCCCTAAGCGACTCGCTTCCAGCTGTCTGACATAGATGTGAAGGCTCAATTCTTCCAGGGACACGTCCCAGAAACTTCCTGGTTCCCCAAGTGGGCTCCCCAACCTAGATCAAGGTGTTGAGATGAAGTCTAAGTCTAGTCTCAGAGGATAAAGGAACTTCCCTTCCAAAAGTTAGTTCAGACAGCCACCACTGCAGGTCCAACTTAAATTGGGCTTTGGGAAAAAACGACGGTGTCCACTGTGTTTCCCAGTTGGTCTTGTGTTCAAAACCTTTGAGCATTTTTCCTTCGAAGGGAATCGAAGAAGTCAGTCATCCAGGAAAAACTGATGTTCATGGCCAAAAATGAAGTCAAATGTAAGAGGAGTGAGGACTCAAGAGAGGACTTATGCCTTAGAGGCCGAAGCCTAGATCCCCGAACTGGAAGATCCTGTCTCTTAAGAAATACTCTCCAAAGTCTGGACGTGGGCATGGGAGGAAGTATCCTGCATATCCAAGGTCTCCATCCAATCGCCCTGGAGAATGGACGACAGGACTGTCTGGTTTGTCTCCATCTTGAACTTCGTTCTCTATGCGAAGCAAAAAGGGGGCTGTGGGTCATGCAGGCTCGCTGATGACCCTGCGGACTAGGAAGCAACCGAGCGAACTTGCATATCATCATGCACTCACAGACAACTGTACAAACTAGTTGCCGACCCAGCTGACTCTTAACATCCGTGCGAGCCCAACTTCTTATCTGGACTCGATAATGCGTTGCGTGGACTCGACGACACCTCATACAGACTGAAAATATATGCGGAACTGTATGTGGCAGAAACTAATATCTGGCATGCTTATAAAAAGCTTGAAAAGTCCATAAGAGACAAAAAAGCCAAGCAGTGTCCTTGTCCAAAACCAGGTGTGACGAATTCTTCTTCTGTCAGACACAATCCTCTAAACAGAAAAAATAGTCCATGCGTGGGCAGGCACCAGACGTTCAGCAGCGGGAGCCTCTTACTGACTAGATAGTGCCGAGCGCTCTGGAACAGGCGTTGGGCGTTTGGGAATCAGCACCAGGAGCTCGGAAGTTGATTCCAGGTGTTCGGGAAAGGGTGCAGCTAGAAAGCACTGGTTCAAGAGGGTTCATGGTGGTTTCTCTTCTTGCTTGGTGCTCAAGTAAAGTCTTTCAAGAATAAAATGTTCCAGAGAGAAGGCATTGCCATTCCAAAGGAATTCGGACTGAGGAAGTGACAGAGGGAACCACAGTGAAACTGCAGGAAGACTTGAGATGAAGCTAGCCTCCTTACTGCTTGACAGGAAGTGGAGAACAGCAACCATCATATGCATGTATCTTCACAGAAAGTGGAGAACAGCAACCATCATATGCATGTATCTTCAGTGGCCGTGAAGAACTTAAAAATGTAACGGTGCTTACTGTCTGTGCCAGAAAACTCAGAGCTGGATGGAAACTAGAGAAAGAATTGCAAAACTCTCATATGAAGTCTGTCTAACTTGACTAACGTCTTGGTGGATGACAGAGTCCCCAGTAGTCTCATCCACTAATGTTCCTAGTAAGAAGAAAAAAGGGGCTAGAAATTAGTGGACTGTCTGAAAGTAGCGGTGATTCTCTTGGCAGATGGAAAGCCTGAAAATTCTGAGAGTTGAGACTGACATCCAAAAAGCTGACTCTTGTGACGGAGGCTTCATTCTGATGAAGAGGTGATGTAGGTCTGCAAACGAAAATAATAGGGCTGATTGCAACTGTTTGCCTCTTACAGTGGTAAAGGAGCACCAGAGCTCTCTCTTCTTGAGATTCCCAAGAAAAGAGTGGAAATCTCTAAAAACCATCTCAACTGTACTTGTCCACACAGGACAGGACTAAGAGACAATCCGAGGCGATGTCTCTTGTAAACGCTTGGGAGTCCTCTATCTTCTTAGCCTGTGCTTCTGCTGCCAGTCAAGAGAAACCTTTTACTTAAAAATCTTGATGAGATCTTCGACAAGGAGGTTTAGTTCCATTGAAAAACCAGTGGGAGGAAAGTCCAGGCACACTTGTCTTGCTCCCTTTTCAACAAAAGTCAAACTCCCAGCTCTGAGACTTCTTAAAGGTGCTCAAGAAGACGTCAGTTGATGAGTGATGATATCACTACGCATCCTTCAAAATGCCTTTCCAGTGGCTGTCTAACACTACACATCCATCAAGATGCCTTTCCAGTGGCTGTCTGCTGATACCTGGTAATGTATTATAGGTTCAAATGAGGGGGCAATTACCCAGGGGCAAAGCCCCTCAGACCCCCCTCGACTGCCAGTATGTCTCCGCCCAGGTTTAGGGAAGTATGGCAGGGACTTTAGGTCTAGGAGATCCGATGGGCCGAATAGCCGCCACCTCCACTACACATCCATCAAGACGCCTTTTCAGTGGCTGTCTGTCGATACCTGGGAATGTGCAACAGGTTCAACCCTGGGGGACTTCCCACCAGCCTTCATTGGACTTTCAGTGTGCCTCCTCCCAGCTTAATCCCCTTAAGTCTGACAGTGACTTAGGTCTAGAACCAGCGGGGCAGACAATCACCTCCTACACTGCACAACACTCCACTGTTACAAGGTTAATTTTCTGTTAACCTAGACACAAGACTGACAATGGTGCAGGAAGGAAGCGAGGGAGCCAGACACGGGAGCAAGTGGATAAAAAGTCAGAGAGCTAGTAGCAGGAGAGAAAAATGGATGTGGGGAGAGTTGGCACCAGGCGTTTGGGCGCATGACAGTGGGAGCTGGGTGCAGCCTGGCACCACGTGAGCTGAGAGCTTGGGAGCTGGTGCTGGGAGGTCGGAGCATGATTCTTGACTCTCGAGAACGCCTTCTCTCCTAAAGCCCATCCACCAAAACATTAAGCACAAAATCTCTCCTTACTACATTCCTGCCCTTACACTTTTTCAGTTCTCTACAAAGGAAAAAAGTGTGATTGGAACTTCGCTACAGTAGCGAAAAAATGGTGAACTTGAATCAGATCTCAATAATAACAAAACAATAAAAAACTGATCCTGAATGCTATAAGCTTGAAGGCTACCCAAAGTCAGCGATAATACTTCACCAAAATCCGGTTATACAACTGGCAAATAATGAACAAAGCTGCTGCAAATATCTGATGTTTACATTGGGCATGGCAGAAACAGAATGAGTTTGTCTACTAAGTCGTTCCTGGTATTCCCATTAGTGGGTGGACTAAATAATTGAAGCACTACAGTGAATTTTGAATTTAAGCTGCCATGTGACTTAGAAACTATAGCAAAGTAATTACTTGTTAAGTTAATCATATAAAACTTAGAATCCGCTGGAGTTGAGAGTTTGACTGGAATCCAAAGGGAAGCTAGACACACCTTTGCATGAAGAGTTTGGCTGGCAGCAGACAAGGTGATAGCATTAGACAAGGGGCCAAAAGCAGCTGGGGATTGAAAGGCATCTGTGAGACAAAGATGTGTAATTTCTGGAAGACTTAACAAGTGCATTCTTAGAGCAACTTGGTGTCAACATGGCAGGTATAGCTGGAAGAAACTTAAGAGAAGTTTTGGCTATACATCATTTTATTAAGAAGGGCATCACTGTCACCAGAAAAGGACCCTGAGGCTTGGCTGGAGAATACAGTCATGCAAATCTAGAGATAATTTTAGTTTCAACTGTAGAACGCCATGACATTTCTCATACCTGTTTCTGATAAGATAATAGCTCTATTTTACTTGAGATTAGTTTTGGTAAAATACAGAAGTCAACTTGAGGGGTAACCTGGACCTGACAACTACCAAAGTGATAATGAACCCTGTCAAAACTTGACAAACCAGTATCCCAGGGCTGACCTGGTAAACTTAAACACCTATGTTAAAGCATAATAAAAGTAAATTTCAGTTAATTAGCAATAAATAATATACAGTACTGTTTACCGTGAAACAAAGTTGCTAGTAGTCAATGTAAAATGAAGTCAGGAATACTAAAATCCCATAGAAATAACATTAACCATATAAAGTCCAGCAATAAAACCATTATCAAAATGCAACCACTTCTTTTTCTCTCTCCTAAATGACTTTTTTTTACTCACCTTTATCCAGATTTTGCCATTATCCAATGAGCTCTTGATTCTATTAATCAAGATAATATAAGGATTACTGTATCAGAAATGAAGGGGAAATAAATGAAAATTTTCTAATAAATATTGTAATGAGTAAGGTACATAGGGCAGCACACTTATTCTAATGTTGCTCACCACTAGGTTAGTAGCATTACAAAACAATTAGACAATCTTATACTTGATCATTATAGTACTACAAACCCAAGGCATGTAGCAAATCCCTATGGATAGTAATTTGCAAATCATTAACTGTCTACCAAGAGGTTGCTGGTTTGAGATGACAACAGATAAAACCATAAGGTACCAGAAAATCACTCATGATTAGTATTATTATTACAGTATTATTATTATTCAGACAGTGAACCCTATTATGTGGAACAAGCCCTCAGGGGCCATGGACTTGAAATTTAAGCTTCCAAAGAATATGGTGTTCATTTAAAAGAGGTAACAGAAGGTAATGGGAAGCGCAAAAAGAAGTCAGTTATTATAAAAAAAATTAATTAACAATAAATAGAAAAAATATAAGTGCATTATAAAATACAAGGAGAATGGGTAGTAATGCACTGCATCTGTGCTTTAACTTTTAATGTTCCAATTGCACATCTTAAGGGAAACTGTTCCATTGTCCAACTGCATGAGGAATAAGGACCTCCAAAACTAATAAGTTCAAAAGTGAGGTATGTTTACTAAATATTGGTGCTGCTGTTCAGCAAATCTGGTTGCTCTCAGGATAAATTGTGAACGTGAAAATCTGTAAATTACAACTTTTGAAAAACTAACAAACAAGAGACCACTGCCTATGGACCAAGTCATAACTGCTAATGTTAGGAAACTGAAACCTACCACCATGAACAACTCTGTCTAAAAGAGATGAACCTCTGGCAGAGGCAGACATCCACACTGGAGAACAGTATTCTAGTAAAGGAAGGTCAAATGACCCAAAATAGGTTGCATTGATTTTATCACTGGTACAAATATAGGAGGCCTTATGTACAATACCTAACTTCTGTGCATAATTTGCTGACGCTTTACAGATGTTTCTCAAAAGTAAGATGAGAGTCAAAAGTTACAACAAGTGTAGTTAAAACCTCAGACTCATTTAGCCGAGTCCCATCTAACTGAAGGGGAGGATGGGGTGGAAAATCTGTACAAGATCTACTAATCAATAGTGTTTTTGTTTTACTGGCATTCAGCCTTGTACCCCATTGACTACACCAATCACTAATCCTCTCCTTGTCATGATTGACTAAGGGCAGCTTCACTTCTCAAAAGTGAAGACTTTAATACACCCACGTGTGTTTTTATCATTGGCATGCTGAACAATCTCGTTTTCCAGGCCAACAACCATATCACTCGTATAAACTAAAAATCACATTAGGAAATACATCTTACGACCATTCCACTGATAAGGGTGAAAAAAAGCACTGAAACCTATATAAAGAAGTGTACTTTCACACTTTCTTAAAAACCTCTAGCCAGTAAAAGTAAAAACAAGTTAAAATCACTAACAACACAATTGATATAAAGAAATACAAAGCACACTAGGCTAAAGCAGTAATACATAATATGCAAAAAAATTAAATATGAATCAGTGAATAATGAGTATGGAAACTGTGGACACTTAAAATTTGAGGAAGCCTAAGCTATTGACCAGCCAGCACACACAAAGTTGAGATATGTTTGTCTACAGGGGCATAATGGAAACAGCACTTTTTTTTTTCTTTAATTTTATATTTTTTTTTACTAGATGTGTCTTCAGATTCAAATTGTGATGGAACAAACTAGAGTAAATTGTCACCCTTCAGTAATTCAGTGGCCCATCAACCTCTGGGGCACTTATCATAAACGAAGTACTTGTAATTAAGGATAGCCCACAGAGAGATTAAAATAATGGAGATTCTTTAGCTTTCAGAAGGGAACATTACATATCCTCTCTTGGATACAAATGGTCAAAAGGACAGTCACTATTCAAATAATGTCCTCCCTTCAATTGCAAAAATACTGCAAGAGCAGTATTTTTGAAAAAGAATCTTCATGAACACTTGGGAGAATAGAGTCTGCTATGGTTCATCATAAGTTTGTTTACAATAATGTAGCCTGTTTACAAAGAAAGTTTCAGAATTTAACTTTCTTCATATGGGATGCTTTCAGGCTGTGTAACTGCCAGTTATTGTAAATTTTAATTTGACATTGTAGTACCAATATCACTACTGATATGTTTGCAGTACAGGTAGCCCCTGGTTATTGGCGGACGTTCCGTTCCGACGGTGTGACTAAGCAAAAATCGCTGATAACCAAAACTCAGCAATTTTTAGTTATCGGCACCTCTGTTAGGCATGTATTGGTGCCAACCGCGATTATTGGTGCATATCAGCGCCAAAGCTAGACAAGTGCCGAAAAACCGGATCACCGATATCCGAGCCCGCCAATAACGGGAGACTGCCTGTACTGTGGTATCTGATGACCTGATTACTTTTTTTGTTAATCTTAATTTCTTGCATCAACCTATGAGTTCAAAGTTGACACTGATAACAAAGACATTATACCCTTATTAGATGCCCTAAAATTATCTAAAATTAATTATCTAAAATATAGTGTTCACAGATAACCAACACACTGTAAGTCTTTTATTCATGTGTTGCTTTAATCAACTACTGACACAAAATGACAAATTTTTTAAGTAATTTGTATTTTTCCTAACATACAAACCTGAGGTCTTTACATATGGGATTAACTTTCAGCGAGCTGGAAACCTCGCCGTTATACTTTGCAAGGTGGTTATGGTACACAGTTTACCTTTTGGCCCAGGCAAGAGAAAGAGGTGGGCCCTTTATGTAAAGACCTCAGGTTTGTATGTTAGGAAAAATACAAATCACGTAAAATATTTGTCATTTGCTCCTACATGATTACAGACCCCTAAGTCTTCACATATGGGAGACTTACTTTTGGAGGGGGGATTCCGATTAAATCTGAACTGATTGGTAGTTTGGCTCACCTGGGTACTCTCTTCCTGGTCATGAAAGAGCAAAGGAAGGAGACCATACCTCTAACTTATTGAACAAGAGAGATGTTCAATTGTCAGACTTCTGGGCATTTTGAATTAAAGGAATGTAATATCCTTGATTCGAAAAGGTTTGGATGAACCCACAGTGTCAGAGACTATAAAGCTAAGAATAACTAACTGGTTTGCTCACAGTCAGTCCCTCTCTCCCCTTGCTAGAGAGAAGGAAGGATTTGCATCTATTAATCCAAATACTGTTGAGCTAGATTATAAATAGAATACTCAGTCATCTACTATAGATCACCTGCATGCACACCAGTCCAGCACTTGACAGCTCGTTCACTGTTCCTCTGCCCATTGGAAGAGGAAGGAAGACAGGAGAAAGGAAAGAGGCCAGTCCCACACACACCTTCTCCTTGCAGCCGCACACCTTAGGTGTGATGCAACCTGTCCCTCAAGAGCTGAGTGAACTACATGACTTGTTGAGCATGTACCACAGGATCCAAGGAACTGGAGTCCAAGGACCTATGGGCAATGTCCCAAGGTAAAAGATGAATGTGATCTGCACAATTACATTCCATCCTAGTACTTGACTGACAAGTTCTTCCTGAATGCGATGGACAAGCCAATGCCCCTGGCCTTGAAAGATCTGGCCTGAAACGTACTGATGTCCACCAGGAAGTTGCTGGATACCCTTGTCTGCTCATCTCACTAGTCAGAGAAATGACTTTGGACACTGTTTCTCGGCCAACTTGAAGCTAATGAACGAGTTGTTGGCACTGGGTTGAAAGTCTTGTCTTTATGGAGACCACATAGATGTCATACTGTCATTGGCACCACAGGATCATAGAAGTGGAATGATCCATCTCACTGATCACCTTCGAAACTTGTAGAATGACGACAGACATAAGCTTCCAGATGTAAATGGATACCAAAGATGTCTTACTTTATTCAAAGGTGTGAGAAGACAGAACAGAACAGTACCAACTTCAGTAAGTTGGGAAAAGGACTATGATCAAGCTTCTTTAGAGGTTGAACAAATTTCCGGAAGTCAAGGTACGAAGATCAACTGTCCTTCTCTCCTGACTTCAGCGAATAATTACTGTAATTTCATTCATCTTGCTTGGGATGTCTGGCTGGCCTCTGTACTTTAAGTTCTTCTGTCTGCCTGTGTACTTGCACTGCAATAGAGTAGATGAAAGGACACTAGGACCTTCTGTTGACCATGGCACTATCATGGTGTCGTTGCTATCACACCGAGGAGTGTCTGTCTTGAATCTTGAGACCCCTGAAAGTCTAAAACGAACTGTGATTAAGTTCCAAGAAAGGAAGTGTAGGAGCCTGCCACCCTGGTCAATGTTCCGAAGAATGAAAAATCTCTGGAGGAGGATAGTGTAACCATGGCACTACCTTGGTGTCATTGATATCAAAGGAGTGCCTGTTTGGACACTGAGACTCCTGAAACTGTCTTAAGATCCACACATAATATTCTCTCCTCAGGTTGTAGATCAACTGGTAATTGCAGCAGCAGCTACTGCTTACATCTCCCACTCCTCACAGGAGTGTTAACTACATCAAGTCAAAAGAAATTGAGTTCCTAGACACCACTTCCTGACTGAGTAGGAACCAAAAACAAGTTGTCAGAACTCAGTTTGGAGGTGTTGTTGATCTCCCAACGAATCAGGCAAAACGGTGGGAAGTTGTAAGCCTAAGACTTGAATCATGGATGCGAAAGATGTCTCCTAGGTGCCAACAGCATCTGTAGTTTCTAGGTCATTTAGCCAAGTACTGACTACTGTAATCCCAACATTTCTAACCATGGATGCAAAAGATGTCTCCTAGATGTCAACAGAATCCAGTGCCCCAGAAGGTCACCTATCCAAGTACTGACCTGCCCCAATCATTGCTAACTTCGTTGATCCGACGAGAAGTGATATTTTCAATGTGGCATGGTTGATGGCTGTTAATGCACACAATCCACACAGACAAAGCCAAACAGTGACATCTTCGGAGTGTCTAGACTGAAGGACTAATTAACTGTCTTCCTAGATCAAACAATTCAAAATGTCGAGGTGTCAAGACCAATTGCCGCTAACACTGACCCTAGTGACTGAACTTGCCTGTCATACATCCATCATCCTGGAATGTGTATGACTGACTGCTGTGCTGAGCATGTTACTGCAAACCCATGCACCTGCACTGTTAATGGAATGTGTCTGGTTGACCACCGTACTGCGTATGCTACTTTAAACCCGTGCATCCGCATCGTCAGTTGAGGAGATGATAGGACACTAGTCCCCCCCTCTTGTTGACTAAAGCTGTGTCCACACCATCGAACTTTATTTGATGTGACGTCAGAAGTGGAGAAACTGGGCAAAGTTCTGTATAGGTTTTTCCGTATGATTACCAAAGTAACAAGGCTTCGCTCGTTGCTAGTTAAGATTGGGAAATGGGTTTAGAGAAGTTGTTGTCTAATATACGAAGTTACGTTGTTCATCTATGTCAATGAACTATCATTTCTGTTATTCCCTACATTTAAACATGCCCAAGGTTTCCTGGTCTTGTGAGTTAACTTTGAGCTTGATAGTTATATCATCAACACCCATGCCTTTGGGATGTGAGAAGCGATGTATATATCGGTCCATTTTCTCGCACATCAATCACTCTTGCTGCCATTAGCACCAGGCTCACACTGCTCAACTGTCATTGTTTGGCCACCAGCATAATAACCTTTACTGGTCTTTGTTTGATAAGAAGCAAAGTTCATTGAACAAAGTTCAATCGTGTGGACGCAGCCTAAGGAACTACCATGGTACTGTTCCTTAACAACATTATGGAATGCCTATCCTCAGATCCTGAAGCTTGGAGAGCTAAGAAGATCCAGGTTATAGGTGCAGATTAGGTAAGGTTAGGCTAGGTTTAGTTTAAGCTAGGCTAGGTTGTGTTAAGGTTAGGCTAGGCTAAGTACTCAACCAAACCTGTAGAGCAGGAGACTACCTCCTGGTTGATGCTATTAGACAAGTAGTTCCAGGATACTGAAATGCAGGTCTGGTAAGGTTAGGCTAGAACTAGTTAGGTTAGGCTAAGTTAAGTTAAGTACCCAACCTAACCTCTTGATAAGTACCCAACCTAACCTCTTGATAAGTACCCAACCTAACCTCTTGATAAGTACCCAACCTAACCTCTTGAAGTGTAGGTGAATGCCCTTCGGTTGATACTTTGAGGCACGAAGTATCTCTGGAGGGGAAGTGTGTACAACACCCCAAGGGGATAGTTGTAGTCTCACCTCTCTGAGAAAGGATGGGAAGGAATGGGGAGACCTTGTCAAAGACCAGGACCCCCCTTTCCATCTTCAAGAATCATTCTTCATCCTTGGGCTAAGAAGAGTATTGCAGGAGAGAACGCTGAGGCTGTTGTACCAAGGGGTGGGCCAGATCTGTAGATTTATGGAGCTAGAAAATAATTCTGATCGCACAAGGAAAAAATCCTGCACACTCAGAACTGACTCCTGTTTCAGAAGCGTAGGATGGTATGCTTCTACAGAACTTCACTGTAAACAAAATCAACCTGTAGTCAAAAATGAACAGGAATCCTAAGAAATCCTTGCTGATGAACTGTAACTACCTTGGCTCAGGGAGTCAAAGGTTAATATTAGTGAAGGAAAAATCCAGAGTCAATGTTTGAGTGTGAACGATGAAACAGAGATTTCTTACTACTTGAAAAATGCTGAAGTCTCTGGCTGAACACAATAGAAAGACTGTCAATTCCTGCAATGAAGGCCATATGGGTCTGACAGAACTAATTCATTTGTTCAATTGTAGGCAATATGAAAAGGACGTTGGGTACCATGATGAAAATGACCGACGAAGGGCATAACTTATGTCGGAAATGTCTGGGAGAACTATCCATTCGTCCAAATACGTTGGCCATTCGTTTGGTGAAGTGGATGTTTATTGAAAACGGAGGCTGACCACTACCGATGAATAAGACCCCGTCAACTTACGTTATGAAGGACATAAAAGTTGGCAGAATGATCCCACTCGCTTGTATGTAGATGGTATGGCAACATCCGTTACCAGATGATCAAGCTAAAACATGTACATGATTGGAAGGCATTACACAGATGTGCTGTTGATGCACTTGCATGTGGGTTGTTGCCTTTATAGATGTCCATAGAAGTTCTATCAATGCTCTTCACTCAACAGAATTGAATGAGGCAGTGCTCAGATGGGAATCGGTGCTTCAATGTGGCATGGCTGTAGGCCATCCCGTTCTCTTCCCAAACCTTCACGTGAGCGAGGTTGATGGTCCATTCCTGAAAACACCGTCCTGAGACAACTTTCATATCCCCACGTACGACGGCCGGCCGTGTGTCGATATATGTCCATACGTCCGTGCTGTCATGTCCGTGGTGATGCAAACTTGAACAATGAACCTGATTTTTCCTAGGAGAGTGTGAACATGAGAGACAACAATACACTGAGGAGTGAGGCTGAATGGCCGACTGGGTTGAACTAACTGCATGTACGTGCATGTCTCCACGGATGTGGAGGTACAACAGGACATGGTCGTGGGAGCTGGAACAATGATCAGATGGCCTCCTGGGGGAGCATGAAGAGGGAGGAGTTCTGGAATGACAAGGATTAATGTCACAGACATGCAAGCGACGAGGTGACAACAGTCTAGGCTGGAAACACATCCACGACCATGTAGAATCTCACACGTGCGTCATAGGATTGCGGGACCCAGAAGGAAATGGCTGAACTTCTGAAGCCTTCACAACACAGGATTTCTTAACAGGAGCCTTATCATCCTTCTTAAGAACACGAACAGGGGAAGACGACACTGCTGTAGATTTTCCTATCCCTGATCTCTGCTTGGAGTGAAAAACTGATGGACGAGAAGTAGCTGGAAGTGACACCCCCTCATCAGCGAGACGGGAGAATCACGGCCGTGGTTGGACAAAGATGGAGAAGAAGAGAAGGAAAATGATGGAGGAGTAGATAGAGACGGAGACCTGTGACACTTCTTCACAACATGGGTGAACTTCTCTCAAAAAACGATGTCGATTCTGTCAACCACTGCTTTCATGAGAGCATCAGTAGGGGGTCCAAAGCTTTGCAAGAGATACATTGCTGAGCAGAAGAAGCCACCACCATGGAAGGGGTTCCAAAGCTCTAAGAGGGATATGCTGTCGATGGAGAAGGGGTAGCAGTCACTACTGCAGAAGGGGGTTCAAAACTTTGGGTGGGATATACTACCCACAAATCCGGAACCATAGGTCTATGTAAAGGTGAACGGGTTAGCCACTGCAGCTGCCGACTCAAAACACTGGTCAGAGTACACCAAAGACTGATGTGGCATCATTGGAACCAAAAATCCTGGAACAGCTAAGGGGAGTGCAAATAGGCAGGCAACTG
Organism: Macrobrachium rosenbergii; assembly: GCF_040412425.1. Lineage (NCBI taxonomy): Eukaryota > Metazoa > Arthropoda > Malacostraca > Decapoda > Palaemonidae > Macrobrachium > Macrobrachium rosenbergii. The sequence goes on along the minus strand of NC_089762.1, from coordinate 31,086,736 downwards.
TTGAGGCAGATGACACGGGAAATTGAGGACAAGAAATGGGACGATAGGCCACCAAAGGTTGGTATTCCTGGAAGGCCCAGAGAAGCCCAGATGCCAGCCATCTTCTGAGCCTCTGATCCTGAAACCTCCCCCCAAGAGAGCAGGGATAGCCAGACAGATAATATCTCCTGACCCCCCTCCCGAAACTTCCAAAATCGAAGCTATGGAAGAATGGAAAGGGCCAAAATCTTCCAAGGAAGAAAAAACACCTGGAGGAAGATTGGGCATAGGAGACTGAGAGGCGGCCATTGAATGAGGAGAAAACCCCTTCCAAGATGGTGCCTTCTTCCTCTCTGATGCTTCTTCTTGGCAAAAATCCTCCGCTGCTCAGGAGGCCAAGAACGACATTCACAGAAGGGAAGGGAGTGAACCTTCAACTCCCCCCCCCTCCTCTCCCCACAAAGATGGGGCAAGAAACAAGATAAGAACCAGAGACAGGAACTTCCACTGGTCCTGGAGAGCAATCGGGGACCAAACGCACTGTCAAAGATCTTGTGACATCAACCTCCATGTTGAGGGAGAGGGGGGAAAACTTGCTAGGTTTAGGCAAGAAGTATCCTTGTATGAAACCCTCGCCTGGAAACACAAAAAACCCGCCTTGTCTCAATCCTCTCAATCTACACAACATCTAAAAGACTAATACATTACAACAATCTAAAAAATTTTGCAGTTGAAAATAAAAAATATTACTTGTTCAAGAGCTGGAAACTATCCCTCCAACTTTCCACAGTTACGTGAATAAAGAAAACAGAATACTTACACAAAACAAACACCAAGGAGATAGGTAGAATACGTACACAAAACAAGCACCAAGGAGATAGGTTTTGGGTTTGTGTAAATACGAAAAGGCAACAAAAAAGTAAGTGAAATGATATATAAGGAGAAAGGCTTCAAAACTTATACAGTATAGGCTAAAACAAGTCAATATGGCTGTGTAGCAAGAATATGTGAACACTGTATGTCATTAGTGAGACAGAAAAACATTGAAATGTTTAAATATATCAATATATGCAAAGTATAAAAAAAATATAAACAATATATTATAAAAACAAATATATTCAAACACAGAAGAGGTAGTCGAACGGCAGGTTGGAGAAAGAAACGCACGTCTATATCAGACGGCGGCCAAAAGAAAACTGCATAGAATTGAATGCACACCAACTTGGTGAACGGTACTTCTGCCCCTACCATTGATAGCTATTGTCATAACCACCTTGCAAAAGTTTAATGGCTGGATTTCCAGCTCGCTGAAAGTTAATACCATCTATGTAATGACCGAGGGTTTGTATTCATGTAGGAACAAACTAAGTGACATTGCTGGTACAGTATACTGATACATACATATACAATGACATGTGTGAAATACAATATTTAGGTGAAGAAATATATTCATTACAGAAGATAAACCTTTTTATAGTTACAAATAAAGTATACTTTAGTTTACCAGACCACTGAGCTGATTAACAGCTCTCCTAGGGCTGGCCCGAAGGATTAGATTTTATTTTACGTGGCTAAGAACCAATTGGTTACCTAGCAACGGGACCTACAGCTTATTGTGGAATCCGAACCACATTAAACCACATTACAACGAGAAATGAATTTGTATCACCAGAAATAAATTCCTCTAATTCTTCATTGCCCGGTCGGAGACTCGAACGTGAGCCAGCAACGTGCTAGCCGAGAATGGTACCGACCCTTCCAACGAGGAACTAAAAACCAGTCATGAACTTATCATGACAAGTTACTGAGCAAATGATACAACACAGGCATTTATGGAACCACAAACATTTTACGAAAGTTTATGTCCAGACCATGCATTTTTACTATGCAGTATAGTAAAATCAATGTCATATATAAGAGACTAATGAACATGGAAAGAAAAGCAATATATATATATACATGAGGTAATGTCAACAGTACACTATTTCAATATATTTATCTACACAACTCCTTTTCAACTTTCGGAAACAATGTGGTGAAAAAAGGAAAACTGCAGAAGCCTTCATATTTTGCAAAATATCTGTAACTTCACTTTAGATAAGTTTACAATTATGCAATTAAAATTTCATTCAGATATAAACAGGAATGTTAACAAATATAAACAAAACCTCATTTTTTTTGTAATTAATATCATGGTTTTACTTACATTACATTAATATGTAAATGTTTATATTTATTTGTAAACCTATTACATATATGATACAAACTGACCTGTTGATGAATGTTTTAATTTTTTCCTCTTGTACACCCCTTGTAAATGAATGACAAGGTGGATTGTTCCCTTCCAACAGCTAATGAAAGAATCTCCATTGTTTCAAAATATGTGTGGGTTAATTTTTTAAATTATAAAAAACAAAGTGTTTATTGTCTTTAAAAGAAGAAGTACTTTGGCTGGGACACAGGAATTACTCCAATGAAACCAGTTAAAAATACATTATTGTCTCCTTTGTTCATATTTTCCTGGTATGTTTGGATGCTCAGAAAACGAGTGCTCCTTACTCCTCTCAAGCTGGTTGGTGTGTCCAGAGTTCATTCCTGGTGCCTGCTATGCAAACTACTGCGGTAGGTAGTTCTGCCCTTGGTGTGCAATCTCCAGTCTCCTAGTCAGCTCCTGTTTTTCCTTTTAGTCCTCTCCTCTTCTTGTCCCATCCTTCCCAGCATGAGTAAATCCTTGGGGATCTCATTATTTTCCCATGGCATGAATGATAGTTATTAGTGGCAGTCTCCTCCTTGTATTTATCTTCATGGAAGGTGGGCCACTCTTGACCTATCAGAGCCAAGTCTGTACTGATGTCCAGTATTCAGGAAGTTAAGTTTCTGCCAGGTATGGCAGATTCTTGATAAACTTTTGGTGTGTTTTCCTTGATCACAAGGTTTTCCACTAGCATATCCCAATCACTTGTCCCTCCAGAAGTTTCTGCAGATTGGCTTGGGGTGTTAAAAATACTGGTATGAAATTCTTGTCTTCAGAAACTTGTTAACTATTAGATGTATGATAATTTCAAAATCAAGTGATTGGATTTAACTGCCTTCTTTGCATAATAAGCTCTTTTCTTCCTTTGACACAGTCCATCTTCATGCTCATTTATATTTAAGATTGGCACTCATCTCAAGGTTACTCTAGCAAACATGGCATGTTCTTATCATAATTTTTTTTTTAATGGTAATTTTCCATAAGAAGACTTGAACATGCTGCATATTTTACCTTCGTCATAAGACATGTTCCTGTCCCCAGAACAGAATTTCCTCTCTTTTCTTCTCATAAATATATGCAAATTAGGCAAGTAGCAGCATTATATGTAGCTCCCTCAATTAACTACTATTTGGAATTCTCATGCTTCCTGGCTTATTCCAAAACCTAGTAATTTGTAGTAAATGCACTCATAAAACTGTAAGGTATAAGGCTTTGGAAAATGATGTGATTACTAATCACACTCTTTTCATTGGAATTTAAGAATTTGGTTTCTTTGTGTACAGTAATACCTCGAACTTATGTGAGGTTAGGTTTCAGAACCCCTCGTGTAAGGTGAGGATTCGTGTAAGTTTGGTACAGTCACTAAAAAATGCTAATACATTCAGTACTATAAATGCTTACTTCTAGCTTAAACCCTAAATATGACAAAATCATGCTCCTAAAGCATTTTAATTTCATTTAAAAGTCAGCTTAATACCATACTGTAATTCATATTTCATTACAGTACCGAGAGAGAGAGAGAGAGAGAGAGAGATTGTTCTTATTCTTATGTTACACATAGAGTGAAATTATTTCTGAATTATTACAGAGACAGAGAATAACGAGAGAGAGAGAGAGAGAGAGAGAGAGAGAGAGAGAGAGAGTGTTTGTTCTTATATATCAAGAGGGAATTTAGTCATGATTTATGACACCTAAAGGGAGAACAATTTTGTTAAGTTATTCTTACGTTAGATATCAAAAGATGGAAATTCGTGAGAGATTTTTCAGTATTCTTATGACCATCTATGGGCAACACGTCCACCCCTCTGTGGTCAATATGTCAAGATAATTGGTAGTTAATTACACCCCTCGCTCCGAAGAATCTGAGAAAAGACTGGGAATCGATATGTATTGTTTAAAATTTTAAATAATTTACTGTACAAATGCAAAAAGTTGTAATTATAGTATGGAAAATATGAAAAAATTAATAGCAAAGCAATGTCACATTTATTTATAAAACTACAGTATACAAAACAAACATACTTGTTACATATGCATAAAAATCTCTCTCTTATCTCAGAGAGAGAGAGAGAGAGAGAATGTTCATATCAACAGCTGTTTTGTGGATTTGATTGATTTTACTGTATTTTAACTAAGGTATGCTAGTGTCATACAGTATTTATATACAAAAATAAAAAATATAAATTTTACACATAAAAGCATGGAAACTTATATGCATAAAAAATCTCTCTCTTATCTCAGAGAGAGAGAGAGAGAGGGGTGTTTATATCAACAGCTGTTTTGTGATTTTGATTGATTTTACTGTATTTTAACTAAGGTATGCTAGTGTCCTACAGTATTTATATACAAAAATAAAAAATATAAATTTTACGCATAAAAGCATGAAAACTTATAAATTACTTCAAAAATTAAACATAACCACGTCTGCAAGGTATCTTGAGGCATTTGCAATTTCGTGTGTCTGTGAAAAAATCGTGTATGCCAATTAGTTAGGTTCCAGTGAAAAGTTCGCTTGTCTGTAAATTCACGCAACTCGAAGTGTAAGATCAAGGTATTACTGTACTGTATTTATTGACCAATGAACTTCTCATTTTTTTTAAGATTCATTCCAAATATTTTACTTTGTTACCAAAAATTTATTTCATTTGATTTATGAACTTTAGGCTATAATGCCAAGCACTGGGGCACTTACAGCTATTTGAAAGTGGTTGGACAGCAAGATAGATCCAGAAAAAAATACTGCAAGATTGATGAAAGAAATGGGAATGAAGGTAAATTATAAGTCTAAAAAGTGGGAGCAGCTAGGGGCTGAGAGGTTGCTGCAAACAACCATAAGTAATGCCTAAAGTGCATTGTGTGAACTCCACTGATTGCAGTATCCCCCCTAAGGAGGTTATCAATAATGGTTTAACAATGAAGCAGGAATGGGAGGTATGGTTGGTTGAAGTTGCATAATTAAATGCTTAACCTCAATAAATATTCCAGAATTATTTATCATTTGTTGTAAAGATACTTTCTAATTTAGTTTAAAGAAAAGTTTATATATTTCTAATCCTTATCCTTTGTTTATTTTAAAGCTGAATTGTGAAGCAAAAACTACGTGGCTGGTTATCCATTAATCAGAATACCCTTTTTTTCCAACTACACAGACACTATTCTACATCTGTTTGTGGTGATTTTCAACTTGTTTGAGAACGTCCACATAGTAAACAATATCAACACTGTGATGTAAACCCTCCTGAATACTAGGTGACATTGTTGTTAGAGGGAAGGCTTAGGGACCAATAGCAGGTGCCCGATGGCCTAATCTTTTATTTGGGTAGTCTCATCAGGCTTTGAATCCTTGCTTTTGGCAAGGATTCCTACCTTCTTTCTCCTTATTATGTCCTCTTTTTCTGAATTTAGTAGCTTTCTTCCAGCATGCTGCCTAACTGCTCTAACTACTCCTACTATCTAGTTCAACTGTTGGGTAGTTCCCCCAATTGCTTTTTCAGATCTTTTTGCTGTCCTTCTCTTTGTCTTCATATGTAACCATTTTAACTAATTCTTTTCACTGTCTTGGTTATTGAGAAGGAATACAATTGCTGGAATTGGAGTTCATAACTAAAGCTAGCAATGGAAATCAACCACCCAAAAATGTTTGGACTTGGACCTGAGGAGTATCAACAGACTACTTATATAGATATCTCGAGGGTGGAACCCTCCCATACAGTTGCCCCTTGGATTTCCAGGGATGATCTGGTTCTGGGGATAAAACTCTTGGCGTTCTATGTGGTTTTCCAACAGATCATTAGAGCAGAGGTGATTGAATTCCTGAAATCCACTCGGTTCCATCAAGCAAGTTTGGCCAACATCTGACCCATTCTAGTTATGTTGGTGGATATTTTGTTGGTAATCTTTACTCTGGTACCATAAATGCAACAGATGACTTCTGGCATTAACAAGGACAGCTATTTCAGCAAAAACTCCTGGCCTCCAGTAAGGGCTTAGAAAAAAATCTTGAAAACTTGAGTGTAGTAGTTGGTAATGGTTGTAATTATAACCAAATTAGATTTGATCAAATCTAATAACATTAATGACAGAAATCAAATATGGCCATTAAAAAATTAAGTATTCCCCAAGTTAAACAAATCCTATTGGAGACAGACTATGGAGATGCACTATAAGTCATTTGAATCCTAAGGAAAAATAATAGAAATACAGTACAAGTGAATCTTGAAGACCAGAGTGAGGGCTGCTTAGATGCCTTTTGACAATCACAAGGAAACTTCAACTAGTTGTGACATAAGTTTTCTCTATCAATTTGATTGGTCATAATTTCATTAAAAAAAGATGCATTTTAAAGGTTATGGCAACAAACAAAGGAACAGTTAATAGTGGACAAAATTGCATACACCATTTATTTTGGATGACTGGCTGTATTTCAAATGGCATAATTAATTCTTATCATTAACATCCCATCAAGTCTGAATTTTTGTGGTGCAAGTTATATTCATATATAATGAAATAATGAAGAGATTTTTATAATTCATGAAGTGAAAGGGGTTTAATGTCAGAATTTGTAATTAGTATGTTGTAATGACTTAGTGGGCACATCACATTTTATCTGTTGCTTTAAATGTACTCTTGCACGTTTATGTCCTCCAATTTTAAAATTCTGTTATTTAACTGATAACCAGGTAACTACATTTACTTATTCATGCAGTGATCACTGTTTTCTAAATAGAAATTTCCAAGAAAATTTTCCAGTGATGCAAAATCTTTAATAAGTGATAGTCATATAAAAATTTTCCATTTTTATTTTGTGTAATTTTTGGCAATTACAAATCCCTTAATGTTTATGTGAATGATATCACCAAACAAAGCTTATGTTGACATTTAAAAGTAATAAAAATAGATGGATTAGTGTGTTCAAGTGAAATCCTGTATGTTTGGCAAGAGATAAATAGGGTAATTTTAGTGTAACTGAGAGGTGTCACATGGTCAGGGACATCCCGGATTGAGAAATTGGCCTCAGGACCAAGCACATCGATGCCAGTCAGTTCGGGTGAGTGCCAAGGCATATTTTGATATGGGACTCGCCTGACTGCTGTTTAGGTTGTTCTTGAATAGATTTTGTGTTCATGTTTTTATGAGTAGGGACTCTCTTTCTTGTAGTTTCAGCTCAAATAATCTTCCTTTAACTTCTATGAATAAAGGTTTTTCACTTAAATGGCATCAGAGGACTACCTTTGTAACAGAGTCCCTAATTCATAGTTTCTGATGTGGAGTGATGCAGTGTCTCATTATAAACATGCACTGTGTCTAGTAATTTTAATAACCTACATAAATGAAGCTAATCCATATTCTTTAATAGATGTCTAAGAATATACTTCTCCTGAAGCAACCTCTGCAGACTTCCAGGGAATAATATATATTTTTTGTATGATTTGGCTAACTCCAGTCACATCCTTTGTAATTTAAACATGGGCTCAAGCATTTGAATTTTTATTTTACATCATTCCAATTCATTTTGAGAAATATACATATTAAGTTGATTCAACCATAGTATTTGAACAGCAGCTTTATAAAATGTTCATATATACTACAGTACTTTAATTCTACAATTACACAACATTAATAATAATAGGTAAATTGGCTGTACTGTTCATATCAGTGCCCAAAGCCCATAATTCTGCCCTCTCCCTACCATCAGCCTTGCATGTAGTGATGCCTGTGTTGCCTATACAGTATTGCTTTTATAGTGATGATAATGATGTTTTGCTGTGTATAACAACAGCTGGGCAGTCACTACACTTGAATATTTATAGACTGCAAGTACAGTTCTAGTTCTGAATTACATTACACAGTATCATCAGATACTTTGGTTGAAAGATGGGTAACCCTGATAAGTATGACCTTTAGTCTCATTATTTAGTCATAGTTTCCTGTATTATTTGTATTGTTGTATTTAAATATTTTGGAACATTTTATGTTTGTGTGTCACAATTCTCCTGAACAGGAAGTCTTCTAGTTCATCAAACTGTCAGACATTGGAGATTGAAAGTTTTTTGGCAATTACTTTCCATATTCTCTTGCTAGTTTCAGTATAATTTGAAGGAGGAGACAACTACTGCCAGGCCTGTTAACATATATAAAACCAATCTGGTAAATGATATAAAAAATATGTTCTATTTTTAGTAAATTAGTGTGTATGCTTCCATAAAATAAAGTTATGAATTATTATTACATTTCATAAATGTGTACAATATACTGTATATACACTATTGCAAGTTTATACTCTAAATGGGGCTTAGTCACTAATACAGGTGGCCTTGTAAAACCCATCCGGAAGCCATTTGCATTGACTGTGGAAGTCAGTAATCCTCATATTGCATGGTTTGGTAAACATTCCTTTCCTTCTACCGGCAAGCCTTGGTTTTCCCTTACCATTTTCATTTTGCCTCAATTTCACATCCTTTAAGAGGCAGCCTTACAAATTTACATACTTCAAGAAGCTGGTATGTAGGTTTTCTCATTTTCCTTCTCTTTTCTTTCCTTTAGGCATGTGGTTTGCTTGTACCATGGGTCTTTGCATTGAAAACTGCATCAGTCAGTCTCCAGAGGTTGCAATTTGGTTTCAGAATCCTCTTTAAGACCAAAATTTCTGAAATTTGATATGCTACATATTCAAAATAACAGAGCCACCAGCTTAAGCTTCTTCACAAAAGTATCTCAGAAATATAATTTTTTTTTTTTTTTATGAAATATTCACTCATACATACATGCTTCATATATAATTTAACACTACTCATCCATTCAACTACCATATTTCCCAGCAGTGAAGATGCTATTTTTTCTCTCCAAAACCTCAGAAATTTACCCTGTGCGTTATAAGCTGATAGAATTTTCATATCCAACTCCAGAGAAAGGTAATCAAGCTAAACAGTAGTCTGAACTCATATATCCAAGCTCAGAATAGTATATGAATTATACATTGTACAAAACAGCAAATAAATTAAATATCATAATAAAAAATGTAACCCAACAAGAGTAGAAGAGCCAATAGACTACAGTAATAGTGATTGACAGTACTTGCAACCTGTAGGAGGAATAAAAAAAAAAAAATTCCTTACAAGGATGGAATCATACCATCTGCAGGGACTGGGGACTGTTTGTGACTAAAGAAGAGTAGTAAGAGGAAATCAAAGCACATAGTGGTGCGATGACAAAATTATAGGGCTACTAGTATTACTAGTAAAAATAATGACTCTTTACTGCCGCAGTGCCCTGTAAGATTTACAGTTCATGTTTCCAAAAAATATAATATAATACAGTATATATCTGTTAATCTGGCTTGTGTTGGGTTGGCAATCCTGCTGGTAAGGCAGTTTGGTTAAAAAAAAAAGAAAAATTATTCTGTATTAAAGCTGCAGTTTTGCATTTTTTTAAACTGCCATACTCATAGAATGTTGCATCAAAAATTGATTCAATACTGGTAGCTTGAATTTTGCACTGCTAAGTGTAGTAACATAATTTACTTTTAGATTATTTGGTAAAAATTTAAATTTTCCTATTCACATATACACCACCAATAGAGTACAGTACATATAAATAATAAATTTTGCTACTATCAAAACATACCTGTATAGAATTTCTCACAACTTGTCTTGACCTCAAATCAAAATCACCGTTCTGAAATAAAGTAATATTAGTATAGCATTTATAAGTACTGTATTGCATTCCTTAGAAAATATCAAATGGAATAAATTATACACCATATTGTAGTACTGACAACTGATAAGTACACACATTATAGGTGTATCTGTTAATCTTAAAATTCTTTGGATATTAGCAAGCAGAAAAGACAAACATGATATCAAGGTACAAAAGAACATTTTCGTTACATTAATGTGTGTACAGTTTAATGTTCAAGTATGTACAATATTCAACCAGTTTTCATGCCACAGAACCATGATTTTCTCATGTATTGTACTTCATGGACATAACATCAAAACATCAGCATAGGTTACAATTTGCACACACTGAAGTACATATTGGTTTTAGAATGTAAATATCTTTAATAATACATAACTGACTGTTCTGCTTCTTTAATTACTCTGGTGCTATTTTGTTATACTGCAAGAATTTACTTAAATTAGCAAAAAAAAAAAAAAAAAAAAAAGGCAAATTAAAAAATATTATACAGGCATCGTTAAATTTTTCTTGTATAAAGAAACTTTCCATCATAACTGAACATCAACCAATACAGTATTGTTCTTAATCATTTCATAGTTTCTGTACTGCACAACAATGTCAGAAAGATTTAGCACCAATATGACAAATTCTAAATCAGTTTGTATTATTCATAACTAACAAACCTGCAGTCTTAACATAAGGGAAAAATTCTCTAGTGCCTGCTGGAGTCCAGTTAAAAAAAAGTTACAAGGAATTGGTGGCATCAGGGTGGCCAAGATGGTGGTAAGGAGGAGGGGTAGCTAACCTACCTTAATAACAAGTCCAATATTCAAAACACCATCTCAAATAAATTATTATTGTACGGTTGAGCTTATAATCAACATTTTCCTTTCTATATTATTGTTGCCGTTTTTTCCAGTCACCATGCTTCGCCTTTATTCCCCTTCACAAAACAGTGCACAAGCAACTTTTTCATCACTGAAATCTACAACTTTACTAATAATGTACTCTCCCATTATATCTGAGAAACCTTGGTGACCATTTCTGGACAACACTAATCACTGATGCCCTAGATGAACTACATTTTAATTAAGAGGAACTTTTGACACCAGTCATTGTGTATGTTGGTTCAACAGCATCTAAAGAAAATTTTTAATAAAAAAATTTTCTTTTAAGATATCATGTCATCAATATTACCATTATCTCTAAACAGCTAATTCATGGACCTGCCATGCAGTGAAGTAGCATTTCTTTATTAAAAAGAGGAAAGTCGATTAAAATGTAATTTTACATTAGATCCAAGTGGCCAGAGTTACACACTGGGACCTGTCTTCCACCTCCACTTTGTAACAGTAAATACCTAAAGGTGCCATGGGTATGTCCAATATGCAGATGGCTTTCAACTCAAGATAATTAGTTAAAGCTATCCCAGGTAGCTTGCCCCTAACTTCTAATGTAAGAATGGATTGCTTAGTTGAAATCTCCATATGGGATAGTTATAATCAAGCAATTATGTGATCCTATAGTCTCTTTAGCTGCTTTACCTTTTCATAAATCATTCAATCACACTAAACGATTTAGCATATGGGAACATTATCTCCTACTCCCTTACCAAATTCCTTCAAGATTACCACTGAAAAGTATGTTCATCCTATATTCATTGTAAATTTGGTGGGGCTGGCACAAACATGAGCTGTGTAATGAAATGTCTTCCTATAAAATTCAGCAACTTCAGTATCAGTGACGAATTCACCACTGACTTCTAGCTGCCAATAGGCCTTAAAGTTTCTCAATATTGCACCATCTAAGAAGGCACATGTACTCTTCCTTTCTTGGTAGACATCTTGTCTACTTAGTGATGATCAAGTTTAAGTCTATGGGCACACTGTCCAGTAAACCACTTGCCAAGAACTTTCTTTGCTCAGCTAACTTCACTTTTCAAGCTGTCTACTAGGACATGGCTGAAATTATGAGCCATGAATTGAAACTATTCATTCTTCAGTTTTCTTATGCAGTAACATAAAATGTACTGTACATCAACTGTTTGTGTGCTTCCAGTTACACCTTCCTAAAGTCTGATAGATCCATTTCCTTTCTACTTCCTCTCCCTCAGATCTAGGAAATTAAACTTATTTCAGAGCCTCATGGGAGAAGCCAAGTTTCCACCCCTTGAGGCTACTCACTGAAGATGACAACTGTAGCTGTTGTAGTTGGTTATCTTCCAGAAAGCCAAACAGTCCAAGCAGTTATGGCACTTTTTTGGGAACTGACCAAAGAAGTCCATGTTTTTTGGCTCAAACAATTTGGTATTTAGGCTGAATAACCAAATTAGGAATTGGATTTGTATATTTATACATTATATAAAATATATATATATATATATATATATATATATATATATCTGTTTAAGATGATCGAACTATATATAGCTTTTTTCTCTGGTATTCTGGATATATAGCTTTTTTCTCTGGTATTCTGGTATATAATCTTATACCTGAAATATATATATATATAGAAATATATATATATATATATATATATATATATATATATATATATATATATATATATATATATATATATATATAACTTTTGGTAACCTCAAATTATCTATCATTGTTTAAAAATCATTGAATGATGAGTTTCAATAACAAAAATGTCTAATATTATTGCCTTAATGCTAATTATCACTTTGTTAAACAAGAAAAAAGTGTGGCAATTACAGCGTAGCCTGACAATCTCCTCTCAATTTCTTGCCTTGCAACAACCCTACTGGCTCCCAATTTTAGCAAGTATAAGGCTACCCATTAAAATTTTTAAGGAAATAAAACTTTTCACTGGGTCTTAAAGCTAAATACTTAGTTTGAGGGGGTGTTATGATGATCAAAAAAGCATAGTTGAATCATTTTTCTGGGGAAAAACCTGGGGCAGACCAGAGTGTAATGAGGAAGATAGCCGACATACGTGCTGTCATCACATCTTTGTGAGTGGGATGCAGAGAAAACTGAGGCAGTCGCTGTAGGATAGGAAATAGAGCCATCCTGTCTTGAGTCCTTTATATTCTATCACTGTGCCAACAGCACTATTTTGGCAGAGACTGACTATAAGAGAATTCTTTGTAATTGGTTGGTCTGTCTTATGGAGCCCTGGGGGACCATGAGAGTATGGCTCCTTTGATGACTCACAGTGGATAGATAATCTAAAATAGAGAATACATTAGACAGATAGATATAGCTAAAATAAAGACTACATTATTGGATATTTTTTTACACGTAGGATAATGTTTTGATTCTTCTAGAGATACTACCATTCATACAAATAAATTAACAGTGTTCAAGTAAATTACTGTTGGTTAAGAATGTATATTAAAGCTACAGTCTGAAGTTTTGGGAGATGTTTGTAATGCTGTCTTCATCTTGTTTTTGTTAGCTATGCAAGTTGATTTTTAAACAATGTTTTCACAAAGTGTATGTTAGTTCAGTCATTGCTTTATCAGTTGAGCCATATATTGTATACAACACATTTCTTGTCTCCTGCTTTTAATTATACTCAAACATACAAGAGAAGTGAGATCAGTGAATGAATGAAATGAATGTTAACTACTAATGCCTTTATGATGTGTACTTGACTAATAAGTATCATTTACAGATATAGAGGGCCTTGGAGGGGTACCCTCGATTCGACCACTGGAGACTCTTCATAATGCTTTGTCATTACGTCAGTTGGATGCCTTTTTAGAACGCATGGCTTTAGCACAGTTTCGTACTCCTCTGTCCTCTCCTCCTAAGATGCCTTCCACTCCCAAAAATCCACGTTCTCAACCTCCACCACTTGGCCTTCAATCTCCATCGTCCAGTAAGTGGTCTAGGGACTCCTCCCTAGAGATATTGTAAGAGGTGGACTCTTAGAACAGTGTCTCCCCTTCAGTATGAAATAATTTTCAATGCAATATAAAACTTTATTTGTAGATAAAACCTCCTGACTAATCTAAGTACAGTTTTGTTAAATAGAAAATCTGGGTTACTTATACGTAAAAGACATATTTTTTAAGAGTTGCATGTGATACAGCAGGAAGCCTTTTTTGCTAGCAAGGATAAAAATATTGTGAAATATTGTGACTTAGATATCTAGTTTCAAGCTCAATTAGATTAGTTACATTTTTCCCTTAGATTCTCCTTCTTTGTCAGGATTATTTTCTGTTCAGTATTTGAAATTTGCTTTCTGTTTGTAAAGTGTTATGATCCTAACCTTAGTAATGTAGCTATTTCTAGCATTTCTCTGTAACTAAAGAGGTACTAAAAGTATCCCCTTCTATCTTGAGAACATTCCAGTTTAGCTACGAAATACTAATATACTCAGGCAGTATTCCGTGTTATTATATATGATATACTAATATCAGTGTCTAAATGATGCATACATGTAGAATTTTCTTAATTCTGTATGTATATTGTAATCTGTTATATTTGGAAGGAGGTGTGTGATAGCATTATCAAAAACCTATTATTAGATCTGCCAGTAGATCAGTCAGCATTCCTATGTAGCAATCATGGTATTACTACAATGGTAGAGAGCAAAAGACCTCTGATCCAGCTATTTTTTATTGCTAGATATATCTCTTTAACACTGGCAGTGGGTACATAGCTGATCATGTAAGTATCATATGTCTTAGGTTTAATGTTAGTTTGCACTTACTGCAGAGTTATGTATTTACCATCTAATGCTTGTGATTTTTTCTTTTTTGCATATGTTCGTATACTCAGGTATTGGCTTTTTAAGTCATAATTTCTTAATATCTAGTTTCCATCCAGTGATGTCTCTTTCTATTCATGGTGTCAATACTAAGATTCCCTACAAAACGTAAAAGTTCTAGAATTGAAGTCAGAATTTTGAGATATTCTTGATATTCCATTCTCAAGTTTGATAGGGATGGTTATGTTACTTCATTGAAATATACTTCTTCAAAGGTCTTACTGTAACATTAGATTCTCATACTAATCTAGCTGGACTGTAGAAGCAGTTGCTAAGTTATCTGAGTCATTTATATCTTATGGTTTGTGTTCATTCCTTACATTTCTCATCAAGATAAGTAAGTTTTTACATTACATAGGATTGATGTTCAAATTTTTATGTAACTGAAATATACATGAAACCTCTAAATACTGACTGTGAAGACAAAAAAATTATAATTATCATGCTTGTTGCACAATTGCAGAGATAAATTGTGCACAAAATCCAGTTATACTAATTCAGATATGCATTTAGAATAGATTATGCTTTCTGGCTTTTAGAGTCTTCTAGGCAATAGAGATAATTATTTATATAATTTTGATCAAATCTCTGCATGATGTTCACTGATTAAGTACAAAACGTGGTGATTAGCAGTAGTGGTGTTAGCGTGCCACCCTTACTTCAATTACTGAGAAGTATTATGTTCGTGGTAGTGGAGAATCTGGTGTGAGCATTTGTCCCACTCCTTCTCCCTCCAGGTATTGGTTGGTCTGGGCCTCCATCCTTCGTGTCGTCTTCTGGCCCCTCCTCTCCCAACATCAACACACTGGAGTTCTTCTCACACCTGCACCGCTACGACACCTATTTCCCTCCACCATCACCACAATTCCTCTTTCCTATAACACCATCATTCACAACTATTACTACCACAACTGCTTCCATTTTAACTACTAGTGAACCTTCACATCACTCATCTCAACACACCAAACCCTCTACTACTACTACTACTACTTCTACTACTACTACTACTACTACTGCTGCTGCCACCAACTGTATTGCTACTCCTACTACTACTGCTCCTACTAAGGGTGGTGGAGGTGCTTCTCACTCTGATGTCGCTGCTGTTGCTGCTTCTATTCTTACATCAGAACTAACCTGCACTAATGCTTATGATAGCCACCAGAAGTTACTAGTCTCTACAAGTGAATGTAATAGTGGTAATCAACAAAGCACCAGGGAAGGAGACATGGATGCTTTAGAGGTCCTCCCAGGAGAGACCAGCAGCCCTGCCTCACCATCAGAGGGCTCAGAGAGCTTGGGGTCCCATTCACAGACTGAGGTGGCGTCAGTCATAGAACGTGGAGATACAGCCACACCTGACACTCACAGTGATACACATGACCAGGATACCTCTGCTAGTGAAGTACCAGATTGACATTAATTCTCACAATAAGCATGCCACCTCAGTCTGAAAGTGAGACTTATAAGTGCTTTATATGAAAAGAGAGAGTATATTAGAAATGTGTGACTTAATATAACATATTTTTTTGCTGTTACTGTAATCGCTTGTCTATTTTTATTTTGCTTTGTGGGACTTTTCATCATGATTAGTGACTAAAATTATCTCTCACTGATTTTATTCTAGTTTGTGCCAAATTCTGCCAAGCAAAAGTATGTATTCTTTAACCAAGTGCTTTAACTATCCACTAGCTTCTGAAGATTCTACTAATCTATAGATGTTTCTCATATTGTACACTAGCTCTTGAAAAGACATGTACTGTTATAGTGGCAATTGTAACTATATTTATATGAGAGTCATATTTTGTAAAATCAAATAATAAAGTTAATAGGTTACTTCATAAAGAGTTGTTTGCTTGCCATCTGTAGTTTTAGTGATAATTGGTTGTTATCTGGAGACACATTTGTAAATGTGAATACATGTACGTATACAATAAATGCAATTTTTATACATGTGCACAATATGTCTTGCCAGTATGCACAACATGAATTCCCCAATTTTAACTGTAGAATTACCCATTTTGTCAGTAGCTAAAAATACTGACACAAAGAAAATTTTATTTTCTATACAGTACAGTATTTGTAATTTTATCAATATTATTACTTCATATATTTTCAATGTTGCATATGATTTACACTGAGGTTAAGAGAGGTAAGTTAATTTTTTCTCAAGAGTGATGTTAAGATTATATTATTCTGGCTAATTCTGAAGATTGTCTTTTTCCATATACTGTATACAGTTTAGTTACTATAATAGGTAAAAATTTTCTGTGAAAGGTCCTGGCCTGCACTGATACAAAGTAGTGATTCAAGGAATCATAGTACAGTAGTATAGTCTTTTCTGAGAATGAAATGGCAAAATTAATATCCTTTAAAATGTAACTTCTAAAATGACATTTTTATGATGCAATAAAGTTTTATATTTACTTACCCTGTAATTACTTAGCTAACAATAAAGTTTTATATTTACCTACTCTGTAATTACATAGCTAAGAGTTTCTACTTGAACTGCAGCTTAAACTTTGAATTCCGCGGTAGCGATTCTTTTGTTTTGTGTAGGTGACAAGACTCTGCCCACTTTTGGGGAAGAGAGTGACAACTAAGCCAATAGCTCAATATGCTTATGCTAAAATGTCCATGTGCGGGGAGGAAAGAGGGCTCCATCCGTAATTACTGAGTAAGTATATATAAAACTTCATTTTATCATAAAAATATAATTTTTATATAAGTATCTTACCCAGTAATTACTTAGCTAATTCCACACTGAAAGGTGATAGGGAATCATGGACAGCAAAATAACACTCTTCATACGAAAAGTTAATGAACTACAATAGGCTAGTATTGAGACAATGCTTGTTGTTTCCTTACCTGGTGAGAGCTCTGCAGATAATTAATGCCCTTGGTTGGCACTCATCTCGATTTGTAGAGATGTGGTGGTATAGCCAGAGTTGCCTCTACTGAAGTGGGATACTCTGCAACGAAGGAGTACTCCGAAGGCTGACAGAATATACAGCAGGAACTTTGTGACAAAGGTCAATACCAAAGGCCAACAAAGCTCAGACAATTGCCCCTGTCCAGGGCGCAGTACCAAAAGACAATAAAAAAAGGATTTTGACAAAGGAAAAATCTATTTCTGGAGAGGGCCCGTGTCACCCGGGTGAAATAGTCCATTCAGCACTTATTTCTAGGTAATTCCGTTGCTAGATACCAGAGAAAGCTAAATGAAATGCTGGAGTTACTACCCCCAGAGCGAGCTCCACTAGATGGAGTCGTGTATGGAAAAGGGTGAACTACAAAAACACGGAACCTTATCCTATAGAGATTCCCAATGTCAAAAGTCCCAACGAGAGGTGCCGATACAAGCCCATGCACTACTCCATGGACTGTATACAAGGCAACACTAGCCAGCATTCCATGTGCACCCACCTCACTAGAATGAAGTTTATCAAGGGAGGGAGAGAATGAAAAACAGGGGTGGGTCACCAGGGTGACACGGGCCCCTCTCCAGAAATAGATTTTTCCTTTGTCAAAATCCTTTTCTGGATCGGGTCCCTGTCACCCGTGAAATAGTAACAGAGAAATAAACATCATACTTATGCTATTAAAGACTTAAATAGAAACGTTGAAAACTAGGAGAATTCTACCCTGAACATAAGTAAGGTCCTCTAAGTTCATGTAATGAAAATAATGTAAGTGGTCACCGCTCTAAGATCATGAGCTTAGAATAGCACCTGAATAGGCTTGTATTAAGAAAATACTTCCTGCCTAATAGCAGACCCAATGACAGTGCCCCCTTTTTAAAGGAGAGGACCTGACAAAATTGCGAGGTCCTGTCTAAAAAAGCCTGCAAGGAGAAAACTGGACACAGAAACAGACCTTGTAAAGGGGAGTACTTTCCAAGGTGACCACCGAAAATGAGGACCTTCAATTGTAGATAGAAAGTTAGGGTGAGGAATTCACAACACTACCCCTGAAGAGGGGAAACCAAACTGATTGGTTCCGCCAGACAAACCAAACTGATTGGTTCCGCCAGACAGGGCAGACAGTACAGGAAAACTAACACTAGAAGCTAAGCTGATTAAAAGTTTTGGGACTTCCTTAACAAGGAAAGATAAGAACAAGGTGATTGTTGGTTACCAAGCTAACTCCGATACATTACTCAAAGACCAGGAAACCGAATGTGGACGGAGTACTGTTCTTAGACGAACACAGACCTTAGGGATGAAAGTTAAGGGCCTGTGAGTCTGGTTCCAACAAAACACTTTCCTCGAGGCCAATGCGGTCGCATCAGTACTATAGCTTCAAAAACTATGTGAAGAGTGCTAGTTACTTAACTGCAGAACCATACTGCAGTAGAGTAGGATCCCTTAACTGATTTCAGGAAAACAGTAATAACAGGACCAATATCAGTTTCCTCCTAAACTGTAAGATTCACAAAGACCACAAAGCCAGGACATCAGAGTTTGAGGGGCTGACGCAGGCTGAGTTTATACCAGACGGGACAGCTTGATAGTTTGTGGCTGAATTGGGTTGCAAACAGACCTACTTCCAGGCCCAGGAAAAGGTCACAAGACTACCTGAATGACGCTCCGCCTAAGGACTATTCCGACACCAGGGGAGGCCCTGGATAGGGAAAAAGCAGTGACCTTTGGACCCCTACGAGAAGGGTGGTAGACAGAGGCACCTGCGTCTGTTGGTTATGGAGAAGAATGAACCATAACCTGAACGGAGCAATTCGAGTCCAAAACCACCTGTTTACGCAGCGCACTATTGCTGTTTTGTTCAGAACCAGCCTAAAGGAAACCTCTTGGGGGGAAGAAGTTTCCAAGGACAGGAAGACTGTCACCGCCCTCCAAAGCGTTGATATGGAACTGCCGAACGTGACCGACTAAGTACCATGTACTCCATTGGGCCAAAAATAACCACCTCACCCGCCAGAGAGGTGACGGTGTGGAATACTGAGGCCGGAGGGGGAAAGCTGGAGAGGAACTGACTTCGGTAAGCACTTGACAGTTTGTGCAAGGCCGAGGCCACTATTCAAGTAGGAGGAATCAAGGAGACACGCCCCTGACTCCACCATACCCGGTCATAAACTCCAGCTTTGACTTCAGAAGGAGAACCGTCACTGAAGCAAACTGGAGAAAACCAGGACCTTTTCTTGGGCACGGGGAGACGTATGCTTGAGATGATGAAATGATAAGATGCCCTTGCTATCTCTTTCCACTTCCACTGGATTCATAACTACGGAAGGCTACCCTCCTGAATCAGGTGGGATTCCTTCCTGGTTACTTAGAAGCCCAAAGACTCTAGAAACCGATTATAATGACCGCGCCCTCAGGCAATTCCCGACGCTGGGTGCCCAAATGAGCCAGGCAACTAGATATGCAGCTAGCATAGCCTCCTAATACCGGAGCTGTTGAACTACGGTATTGTTCAAACTGGCAAAGACTCTGGAGCCGCATTGACGAGGGCATGAACCTGAAGGGGTACGCCTGCTCCCAGTCTGAATCCCAAGAAGGGATAGGACCTTTCTGCAACCAAGATGTGAAAGGAAGGTCGAAAGGTCTATAGAGGTGGTTACGGCTCCCACGGAGCAGTAGGATCCGAACCCACAAGACTGTAAGCAACCGAGACTTGTCGCATGAATAAGGAAAACAAACGGGACACGCCCGAAAATTTTCCAGTGGAAGGGAACTTCCTTGGCAGACTGAAAAGCCTGACAGGCCATTCACAAAGACCCCCAGAACTCTGGCCGGAGGCTGATTGAACCTGATTGGGGGGGGACAACAGTCCAGCTCCACCCCGGGGCCCTGATAATTATACTCTGGGCCCAGGAACTGAAGTTCCAGTGGCCCCAAAATGGTACAGCCTCCCACCCATATGAGAAATACTACAGGGAGGAGGCTTGATTGCCTCCGTGAAGCGAAAGCCTTCCCAATTTCTCGGAGAGGAGTAGGATGCATCCCTGCTCCTATGATAACCCGGGAGGGTCAGAGCCTCTTGCCAAATGTCTAGTGAAAATTTTTCCGTAGGTTTTCGTATAAAGCAAAGAAAACCCAAGCCGGGCATTGCTATCTCTTTCCCGTGGGGGGAGGCAGAGACACACGGGGCGTTACAAGGGGCTGATGTGTTGGCTGAACCCGCACACATCGAGGTGGAGGCTGGGAGTGAGAGCTGACGGCTGTCCAGGGGCAGAGACCTGAAGAGCCTGCACCACCGCCTGAGCAGGGGGCTCTTGAACTACATGAACTTCTTGCCGGACTTGGGCAGGTCCCGGCAAGATCAGACCCGTTCTGCTCGTAGGGTAGACACCCATGAGAACGGAGGCTCTGGGTAACAATAGTAGCCCCAGATGGGCGTAATAACGCCCACCTGGGAAAAGATTAATTCTCCAGGTGAAACCGTTCATAAGATTTTTCAGCTCCAAGTCTTCATGAAGCGGGCAAGCCTGACTTACACCTGTTTCAGCTTCCAAAATTGACTCCGAAGCTTAGGGAGCTGTACGCTGAATAAATTAGAAGCGTAGTCCGGGGTTAGAAGATTCACTGTGAATGTATCTGTGATATCTGTCTCCCGGCAATGCCTCAGCGGTACATTTTCAAAACAAGCCTGTTGATAAGAGGGGCTACATTCGGAGCACAAGGGGTAAGAAACAGGGCTCTCCAAGAGAGCACGGTAAGACCCCACAGCTGGCGTGAACTTGGAATTCTCCGCCTGCCACTCCGTTAGAGTCCTCAGGAGACGATGTGTCCAGCCCCTAGCTGAGGGCTCACTTATGGATCCTGCCAGACAGATGCCATGCTCGTTCTGACAGTCTGGTAAAACCCGGATAAGAGGATACCAGACCGGAAGGGAAGAAATGCCCTTCCACCAACCTCCGTGTGCCCACACCCCAGACAGGAGGGTGCCTTCATGCTGGGAAGCATAAAGGGAAGGAACAACAAAATCACCTACACCAACACTAAAATAAAAAAAAAAAACTGGTGGGCACTCCAAGTCTCTTGTAACCTCCATGCTTCCCCAGAACTCAACACCACAAACAAGGTGGAAAGCTAGATACAAAGGAAGGGATACTTCCTACACTTCCTCACCCATCACTACACCAGTTACAGACACTGGTCCCAAGGTACTGCAGTTTTCGTAAACAGTTTCCACTTCCTGCATGTACTGCATCGTAAACACAGACTTTCTTCTCCAGTACGTTGCTCATAAATGCAGGATAAGGAAAGATTGTGCTTGAAAGCTGCTGATGTTACATTATGTGCTTTAACTTTCATGACTTTTAAGTCATTTTCCTCAACTTGGGAGTAAGATTCTATAATGAGATCCCTCAAGATGAAGGAAATGGCATTCTTTGATAAAGGTCTAGAGGGATTTTTAACCATGCACCACAAATTAGAAAAGTGCCCTCTAATTTTCTCGGTTTGGTACAGGTAGTACCTGAAGGCTCTCACCGGGCACAGCACTCTTTCCTCCTCTTCTGTGCCTAAAATGTCAGATAGGCTCTTAATGGTGAAAGAACGAGGCCATGGATGCGAAGGGTTCTTGTTCTTCGCCAAAAAACTTAATAAGAAGGAACAAATTGCGTCTCTGTTCGAAAACCCGATCCTCTTGTCAATTGCATGAAGCTTGCTTACTCTCTTCGCAGTGGCCAGAGCTACAAGAAAAACAATCTTTCTTGTCAAATTCCTCACCAGTTTGAAGCACATACTTTGTAGATTTGGTGGTACTGAACGACTTGATATGATCCGGAATATCTTGGTGGGAAGAAATGTCGAGGCCTCTGATGGAAAACAGATCTGAGCATCTCTCTATAAACTTTTATGGTGGAAGAAGACAGTCCTTGTGAAGATCTCAAATACAGGCAGTCTCTGGTTATCGGTGGGCTCGGTTATCGACGATATGGTTTTACAGTGCTTGTCTAGTGACGGGACTTGGCAATTTTCGGCACTGAAAATCACAGATTTCCCCTTATTGGGTCCAATATATACCTAACAGAGGTGCCAATCTCCAGTTATCAGTGCCGATAAGCGCCGAAAATCACAGATTTTCGGTTATCGTCACACCGTCAGAACAGAACCCCCCGCCGATAACTGTGGACTGCCTGTACAGAAGAAAAGTCCACTAATTGAGGGATAGATGTCTAGGAAGATGAAACACCATTTCTCCTGCACCAAGTCCTAAATACCTTCCACTTTGCCTGGTAGGGCTTGTTGGGCGAGCCATGTCTACACATGGCAATGGCCTTCGCCGTCAATCGCAAAAATCCTTTTACTCGGACAAGTCTACTAACAGTCAAAAGCCTGTCAGGGCCAGAGTGGATAGGCCTTGATGAAATATCCTGGTGTTGTTGTCTGAGAAGACTTGGAATAGCAAGGAGGAGCCTTGGAAAGTCTATGAGGAGATCTAGAAGGTCTGGGAACCATTCCTTTTATGGCCAAAGGGGAGCCACCAGAGTCATCTTTACGCTGTTGTGAGAGTGGAACTTCTTGAGGACTTCCCTTATCATCCCGAATGGCGGGAAGGCGTAAAGGTCCAAATATGACCAATCTTGGATCATCGCATCTGTTGCCCATAAGAGAGGGTCCGGGACAGGGGAGCAGAACAGAGGTAGACGGTGATTCAAAGATATAGCAAACAAGTCTGGGTCGGTTGTCTCCACAGACTCCACAGGCTGGAGCAAACCCGATGGTCCAGTGTCCATTCCATCGGAAGGACCTGATTCTGATAGCTCAATTCATCTACCAGGACATTGCATTTGCCTTGAATGAACCACGTGACGAACTGGGTTCGGTTCTGATCTGCCCAGCACAACAGGTCTCTCACCATCTTGCAGAGAAAGAATATGTGAGTTCCCCCTTGATGTTTTATGTAGGCCAAGGCTGTGGTGTTGTGTGCATCCACTGTGATCGTCTTGTTGCAGACTTATGTTGCAATGTCTGAGTCCCAGGTAAACTGCCTTTAACTCTCTTAGGCTGATGTGTAGCTGTTTCTCCTTCGGGGACCATATTTCCGAGACTTCTCGGTTCCCAAGGATCGCTCCCCAACCTAGATCCAACGTGTCGGAAAAGAAGTCTAGATCGGGGCTCACTGGGAGAAGAGATTTCCCTTCTGTCAATCTTTCTTCGGACCTCCACCAACACAGGTCCTCCTTTATCTTGGCTGTGATTGGAAAGAAGTGAAGATCTTGATGTACTTTCCGATCACAACAGGCTCTCGGGTAAAACTGTAGCAGCCTCATATGCAGTCTCCCCAGCCTTACAAACTGCTCCAATGAGGCCAGAGTGCCGAGGAGACTCATCCACTGAGTTGCTGAGCATGAACAAAGGGAGAGAAACAGGTTGACCTTCCTTAAGCAGTCCTCCACTCTCTTCGGGGACGACGAAGCCTGAAAATTGAGAGTCCTAATTCTTGAGTCATGCAAATTGCTCCATGCATCATTCCTTTGTGGGAGAGCACAGTAGCCAGTCGTCTAAATAGAGCGAGATCTTCACCCCTGCTAGATGAAGCCAACCTGCCAGGGGAGCGAGAACCCACGTAAAAACCTGTGGGGCAGGCTGAAACAGAATGCTCTGAACTGATAAACTCAACCCCTGATGACAAACCTGA
Organism: Macrobrachium rosenbergii; assembly: GCF_040412425.1. Classification (NCBI taxonomy): domain Eukaryota; kingdom Metazoa; phylum Arthropoda; class Malacostraca; order Decapoda; family Palaemonidae; genus Macrobrachium; species Macrobrachium rosenbergii. Next base: position 31,062,471 of record NC_089762.1, on the reverse strand, counting down.
AGTACTTTCTTGAATCCTTGTGAATAGGGATATGAAAGTACGCATCTTGCATGTCTAGGAAGCTCATCCAACCCCCCTGACAGATGGATGCAAGTACTGACTGCATTATCTCCATGATGAACTTTGCCTTCTCTATGAAGACATTCAAAGCACTCACGTCGAGCACCTGTCTCCACCCCCATGAAGGCTTGGGCACTACGAAGAGCTGGTTGTAGAACCCTTTCGACTCGGTGTTCCTGACTAGTTCTACAGCCTTCTTGCTGATGAGAGAGGAAACCTCCTCTGTGAGGGCCGAATACCTCTCCGATCCTCCGGAATAAGCCATCAGTGCAACAGGAGTGTTGGTCAAGGGAGGCCTCTCCCTGATGGGGATAGAATATCTCTCCTTGAGTACCTTGATTACCCACTGGTCTGCCCCTCTTGAGCTCCATCTCTCCCAGAAGAGAAGAAGCCTTGCACCCACTGGGGCATGGAGGACTGGGTTCTCACTTGCGGGCTGATGGTTAAGTGGACGACTTCTCGATGGTTTGGAGTGTGAACCTAACTGTTCCCCTAGACCTGGATTGAGATCTCTGCCTACCCCCACTCCCAGGGAAGAAGCTTCTCTAGTAGCATAAGATGGGTAATGAGAACGAGAAAGACGTGAAGGAGGAACACTACAGCAAGCCTTCCCCTGTTCCCTCTTCTTGGAAAGCCAGTTCTTCACTTCACAAAGGGCCTTCTTGGACAAGGATGATAAAACCAACTTGGGGAGTCCAACAGTATATGAAGGCCGACTACACATCATAAAGGATGAAGCTGGGGATGTAGGAGCCGCAGGAGAGAAGAACTCCAAGAAGTTCTAAAGCAAAAACCTCAGAAGGGATGTGTGAGGCGTCGCTGGTGATTCTTGATAAAAAATCTTGTCCCTTAGCAGTCGACGTTCTGTGCAGTAGCTGAAGACGGATAATTCGTCATTGAACTGGACGAAACTGGCATGTGAAGCTTAAAAGCAAACGTCAAATTACTGGCTGGTTCCCCCGAGGCACTGGCAGCAGGAGGAATTGATGAAAGTTGACATGGAGGAGCCCTAGAGCGAGCGGATGTGTCAGGGAACTCGGGAACTGCAGGGTGCTCGGGCACTTGGCTGCTTCAGGGCACTCAACAAAAGACAGGCATCCAGCTAATACAAGGTGCTCCGGCACTACTGGGTGCTCAACGCAAGAAAAGCGCTCATCAAATACAGGGTCCTCAGCCGAATCCAGGTGCTTAGACAAAGAAGTATGCTGTTCACATGAAACAGGGTGCTTGGAGCCTGAAAGTGAACACTTCTTAAATGAAGAGGAGTAACTATACACTTGTTCCTGGCATCCAAGAGAGGAGAAGCACTCTGAGCTGTCCCACTTATTGCAAGAAAGCTGAGGACTGAGGGGAGGCTCCCTCAACCTTTTGCTAGGTAGTCAGAAGCTTGATCCTTATAAGAAGAGCGCCTCTTTGAAGGGCACGGCTCGTCGGGAAAACACCACTGGCACCTTCTGTTCCGTAAAGAATCCCCCAAACTAGACAAAAGCTGATGCAAGTCCGAGACACCTATCCAGTGGCTGTCTCTTGGCGCAACATGGGATGCAACAGATTGGTCCAAGGGGGCAACGGCTCACGGGCAGATCGCCCTGACCTCCCTTGGGCTACTAGTGTGCCTCCTCCCTGGTTCAGGGAAGTATGGCAGTGGCCGGTACCTAAGAGATCAGCGGGACAAACAGCCACCTCCTGCATTAACACCTCTCTTTCACTTTTCTTGTCAAACTTATCCATAAGGACATGCATCGATGCCCCTAACTGGGCCACTTTACCTACCACCATATTTAATCTCTGACCAAACTTACTTTCAAAGTTGGCAAAGCGATCGGGCTTGGAAGTGCGGGGGCCAGGGGAAGGAGTAAGTGGTCTAGGAGAATGAACTGGTACAGGAGATGCAGGAATAATAGGAGAAAATACAACAGGAATATCTATATCACTAGACTTAGGAATCATCTGACTAACTAATTTCTCGGCGGCTTTAGCGACTGCCTTCTTTTACGATCTCTCTCCAATTTATTTAAATGAGAAGCCAAGGTCTTCCATTTACGTTTGTCCCAATCCCTCCATTCATCGCAAGTAAGGTTAATAGTACAAACTTGCCCTCTGCATATTGTGCACAGGATATGCAAGTCATAAGTCAGTTTCGTTAACCAGGTAGTGGAGCCTTTGCTGCAATACCGGAGACTAGAAAAGCTAGTGTCTGACATAACTAACTAGCTAACAGTCAAAATCAGTATAAAAGTCTATCAAAAATAGGAAAATTATTAAATAACAATGCCAAAAGGCTACCATACAAAAAATACTTCACCCGATAGGAAGAAACAACAAATTTCAAAACCAAGCTGCTTGGTCAACAACATGTGTGGACGATACAAGCAGCAGAAACAAACTGAGCTATTGGCTTAGTTGTTCCTCTGTCTTACCCCGAAAGTGGGCGGGGTCTTATCACCTACACGAAACAAAAGAATCACTATCGCGGAATTCAAAATTTAAGCTGCCTTTCGAGTAGAAACTCTTAGCTAAGTAACTGCTGGGTAAGTTACTTATATGCAGTAAAAATATTTAATTTTCGTACAAACCCTTTACTTTGCGGCAGCCCTATCCTGTGGCCATCAAGCTCTCCACATACTGTACACCTGAGGACCTCAAGGAGACCTCCAGTCGGTCCCACAAGACATATGGGCTCCAAAGGTGCCCACAACTCTCACACACATGCATAAAGCAGCCATTCTGTGTGTTGTCTGACCCTTCTAGGAGATAGGATGGGTATAATGGAGGCTCATTTGAGTAGTGTAATGGGACTTTAAAAAGAAAAAAATTAATTTTTAAGTAAAAAGAAAAAATTAACTCTTAAAAACTGAAAAAGTAACTTCAAGATACGAATATTTTCACAAAAAAATTAGTTTCATATATACTTACCAAGTAATCACACAGCAAAGGTTTAAACTTGTGCAGCAGCCCTTTTTAAAATTTGCATTAGCACTTCTATTGTTTTTTGTGTAGGTGGCAGACTACGCCCACTATTGGAGCACTTGGGGAAACAACCAGCCGGTTAGTTCAGTTGTGTTTGTGGCCTATGTCCACAGAGGGGAGGAGAGTGGGCTCTGATTCTGTAATTACTTGGTAAGTGTATATGAAACAAATTTATTACAAAAATATCATTTTCATATAAGTAACTTACCAAATATTACATAGCTGAATCTCACATTGAATGGAAGAGGGATACAGTACGTAGACATATTCTACTCCAAAACATTAGAGTATGGTAATGACTTTGAAATAGAAAATTTTGCCAGCATTGATACAATGCTTGTTGTTTCCTTACCTGGTAAGAGAGCTACTGCAGGTGAAAAACGCCTCTGGTTGGTGCTCATCTTGACCTGTAGTGGCGTGGCAGTTGAGCCATGGGTCACCTCTACTTAAGTGGGAGGTTTGCAACGGAGGATAAGCCTGATGGCTAGAGAGTCTTAGGCACAAACGACGAAGAAGAAACCTTGGGGCACTTGGAAGACAGTGCAAAGAGTTCTTCAGTTGACTTCTTCTGAAGATTTCTTCCACTATCGACTGAGGGGAAAAGGTGGAGCGAATCCAAAGGTGAATATAATAACGCCGACCTCTGTGACTGTGTGACTCCTCTGGTGGTGAAGGAGCACCAAAGTAAGTTATCTTTTCTTCAGAACCCCAAAAGAGAAACTGCAAGTTCTGAAGAGCCATCCCTGATGGCTTTGTCTGCGCACGACAGAATTCCAAACAAATCCGTCGCCAAGTGCTGATCCATGTCCTTGTGGTCTTTGATCTTCTTGACAAGGGCTCCTACTGTCCAGTCGAGGAAGCTAAAAACCTTGAAAACCTTGAAGAGGTTCTTAACTAGGTGGTTCAGCTCTGTCAAAAAGAACGTAATCTTCGCCGAAGCAAAGGTCAAGCGAGGGGAAGAATGAATGAATGAATGAATGATTTTGAGTTATCTGGCATCGTGATGCCAATGTCAATTAAATGAACAACATAGCTGCTATACAAACAAACAGATAAAAGAAAATGAATGAAATATTATATTTCTGGGAGAAGACCAGTGTCGATAATAAATTTAAAAATACCTCTGGCATCATTCACCACATCCTCCAAGGATCTTGGCAAGGATGAACCTGCCATCCTGGCCAAGAGCCTCAGAGAGGTAACGGCTTCTAATATCCCCAAGACTGGGGTACTCAACCAGCAAATGCCTCACAGTCAAGGGGACCAGACAATCCTCACAAAAAGGTTGATTCTCTTCGGTTGATGCCCAATCCTTAAGCAGCAAATAGCCGTCTCCCATTTTCTAGGCATATTGCCATACTTTCAAGGAAATATAACATCCGTAATTTCTTTAATTTTATTTTCTCCTATACTATTCCACTGCTCTTAGACACAAATTAATTCATTATAAATTTTCTAACGCTTGGGAAGAAATCATTATGTAATGTAAGGATATAACTAGAAATTCTGAATAAAGTAAAACTTTCATTGATAATTAAGAGAGAGGAGAGAGAGAGAGAGAGAGAGAGAGAGAGAGAGAGATTGAAGAGAATTTCAAAACATTGTGTGTTTGAGCTATGCCGTCACCACAAGGCCACCACAAGGCCAGAACTCGGAAACAGAGAGGTTTGTAAACTAGCTAGAACAGCAAAACTGTGTCGTGATTAGAAAAGCATAACACGGGTAAGTGTTATGATTGTGTCGTGGTTACGAAGCCATTAAGACTGCTCTTAATCGCGTTTGTGATCATGAGGAATTCGTAACAAAATAACCCCATGGTGGCCTTAGTGGGATAAATAGCCACCAGATATTATAAGTTCCGGTGACGTCAAAACACCCCCTTTTTGAAGGTGGTGCTTTTTCCAGAAATCTACCTAAATGGGCTGTCTTTCGAGTAGCTTAACCAATTAAGCATCTACAGGACAGGACCAAAACCAAGATTCTGTCTACAGAGGGGCGGGACAAAAACTTCCAAAAATCCTTATCAAGTCCAGTTCTGAAGAGGGAAAGCAGAATTGAAGAGAATAGAATAGAGAGTAGAGCACATAAGCACCATTCCCAGAAAGATAATGTATGTTTCTCTACCCTTCACTAATGATTCTGTCCTAATCAAACGAAAATTATTGTAACTCTTGAGCCAACTGTATCCGTATGTTGACTTCAGACTTACTTTTAATAACCCTCTTACAATCGGAAGACTGTTCCACGTGAAAGACACCCTCCCGGAGTTGATGCGTACCTTCATTGTTTACAAGTTTAATTGCCCTAAATGTAATTTTGGAACCTATGTGGGATGTACCAAGCGCCTACTTAAGGTGTGCATTGACTCTCATAGGCGTGTCAGCCACCATACAAGCTTAGCTTTAAGCAAAAAAGAAAATAGTGCCATTAGACTTCATGCTATATCTTGCCACCATCACATACAATACAGTGATTTTCAAATACTCGGAAAAACAAAAAACAGCCATTCGCTTCCCTTTTTAGAGTCCCTCCATATTAAACAACATTCACCAACACTCAATAGCCAAACCACCTCTGTTCCATTGTTCATTGCATAGTTTGCTTTTTTCTTTTTGTTTTTTCTCCACACCATTTCACCCTCTTCCATTCGCAGTCTTCTAACCTGCCCAGTTGTCATTTAACTATGACATGAACAGTAGGTTCTACAGTAATTTTTACATTATCATTTTTATTATTTTGAATATTCATTTTTTTTCTCTCTCTCTCTCTCAGTATCTATCTTCTCAGTGATTTTATTTGATGATTTCTGTTTAGTATGTGACTTCTTATTACTTAGTCATTGCTCTTTTGCAGTTAACTTAGGTTTTTATATTCCTTTTTTACTTTATATTATTATGTATTTTAAAGTTTTGTCAATTATAACTGTTTTATTACTTTTAGATTTAGTCAATCAGTATAGTTTTCTTACTGTTTTTCTTTATTTTTTATGTTCTATAAATAAGTGACCCTGATGATGGGGGAAAAGTTATGTATTCCTGAAAGCTCAGCTGTGCCTCTGTTAATTTCTAAGAAATAATAATGTCTGCAATTTTACCACATCTTCTGGCTATCCTGTTCCCCCTTAAATTGAAGTTTTCTAGATGGTAACGACAACATATCCAGTTACATTATATATATATATATATATATATATATATATATATATATATATATATATATATATATATATATATATATATATATATATATATATACACACATACACATACACACATATATATATGTACAGGCAGTCCCCAGTTATGGGCGTCCAGTTTTTGGGGCTTGTCTAGTGATGAAAAGTGGCGATTTTCCACGCCGATATGTGCCAATTTCCGCTTATCGGCGCCGATAATCGAGTATTGGTGCCGATACATACCTAACAGAGGTGCTGATCTCTGGTTATTGGTGCCGATGAGCACCGAAAATTGTCAATTTTCAGTTACCAGCGCTTTCAAGTCACGCCTACTAATCACAGAATTCAAATCTTACCTCGCTTACAACTACTGTAGATACCTGAACTCTCAGAACAATAAAAATATGACTGAGTACTCTAAAGGCAACAGTGATCCCTTAAAAAAACTTATCAACCATATGATGTAGGGGTTTTTATATTACACAATTGGGGCAGTATGATGGGAACAGTTTTGAAGGTTATTAAATTAAACTCTGATTTTCCTTAACCTAATTTATTTCCTTAACATTACACTTACTTCCTACTTACTCTTAATATTTACCAAAACAATCTTCTATACTTAAACTTAGCCTAACTTAATACTATAGGTCACCAAAACCCATCCTTAGTTCTTAACCTAGCTTATTATAGTTTGTTTTGCCCAATAATTAAGAACCTAATCTAATTTTATTTCTTAATCCTCAAAATGGAAACACATCCAATGCTTGAAAGATCAATCTTCAAAATCTACTTGGTATTGTCCAACAAAGATCATTTGAGAACCAAACATATTCTTCTTTTAAGTAGTATTCCGTACACAACTTCACTGTAACCTGATTCACACTGTGATTCCTCTCTCAATGTTTTTCCACTTCCATTGGAACAAATCTACAACAATCAGTTTATAGTGTCCTGCATTATCACTTTCTACTGCAAACTTGAATAAGTCAGCCTCTGGTTCACACAACTAATTTGTAAATAATACTTGCTGCAAAGCATGGCAAGCATTCAGGAAGGAAATAAAGGCCTTGTTTCCTTCACTGTCTCTCAACCAGGTTCTCTCAATCCAAGCACTATGGGCACTTAGGTGAAGGGGAGTCTACTCTACCCTACCACTCTCAAGCAAACTGCAAGTAAAAAAACAACATGAAAACTTACATCAGACATTCATAACAAAAACACAAAATAAACATAATAAAAAACATCACAACAACAAAAACGGAACAATCCATTCACACAAACCCAAATTTAACCTACCACACTCCCTTACTAAAATAAAGGAAATCTTGTTTCCTTTTCTTCAAAATCCCTTTCTTACCACCCATTCATATTCCAGAACTGGACCTTGACTTCGGGTCCATGGCCTCTCATGCACCACCTCTTCTTCACTTACTTCCACTCCAACCACACTAGGCTCACCTAGCTTTGGTTTCGGACTACTTACACCAAGCTCATTCAAACTCTGGAGACTTACGTTGGCTCCAACCTCCTCACACCTGACATGGCTGCTATCATCTCTTCCATACTCTCATTTATTTCTTCCACAGTCCACCTCAAGCTATCCAAAGCTCCTCCACCTACACTCTCCAGCACTGCTAACTCTCTCTCACTCACACCCACTCCCTACACTAGCTCTTTCAACACTTTCACTCAAAGGAAACTCACACACACTATAATGCAAGAGTCTTCCTCACAACTTCAAGGCGTTATTTCCAATTCACCCAGCTCTTGCATATCCTCTTCCACATTCCTTGTACTCACCAAGTTCACTCCTTCCACATCCCACTCAAATCCTTCAAAATCAATTACACCCTCATTTTCACTACCCCCAAATAACACTGCAAGGGTATTTTCACTTTCCGCACCTACTGGCTTCTCAAAACCCTCAAAATCAAACAACCCATCTCGAGTACTCTCTGCAAACAACTCAGTAACTGTACCCTTACTCTTTCTACACCTCTTTTAGGCTTTCTCTTATGTTCCACCAATACTAGCTGTTTATCAGGGAAGTTTACATCTTCCTCTATTTCTTTCTTTCCTCTTCCTTCCTCCTTAATATCTTCCTAATGGGATGCTCTTTTATGTAGTCAGGGTTCTCTCCATCTTCTCAGCTGATTATAATGTGCTCGTATTACCCTTACATTACCTTCTTCATTCCTGTCTTCGAGCACATAACTCAATCCATTAGACCACACTGTTTTAACTACATACGGACCTTCATACTTCTCACGCATCTTACTTGCTGTCAACCTTCCCTTCTCAACAACTTCCTTCAACACCCTATCACCCACTCTGAAACTCTCAAACTTTTCATTTGCCTGCCTCCACACATTCTGCTCATCTTCATTCAAATCCATCCTTGCTCTCACATACCTCTCATAATTCATTACATACTCACTGGAGGTATGCCAGTGCTTTATGTACTGACCCATTGTACATCGCTACCACTCTTCCTAACAACAAATCCCATTCATTCTCTCTATCAGTCAACATTCGTAACATTTCACTCAGAGTCCTTATGGTTCGTTCCGCCAACCCATTTGCACTCAGCGGCATATGGAGTTGTTACTACATGCTCGATACCCCATTCTTTCAACATTTGCTCAAATGGTCTACCAACAAATTCTGGCCCATTATCACTCAACATCCTTGCCGGCTTCCTCACACAAGCAGGCAACAAGACCATACTGACCACTCTTGCAACATTCTCACTAGTTTTATTCTTCACAGCTGCACAGCTTACAAACTTACTCTTATGATCACCATAACAACCACTCTACGTTTCCTCTCACTGTTACCGGCAATGCCACACAATCAATCGCCACTAACTCAAACGGTTCTTTCATACTCAACTTCAAAACAGGTGGGCTAGCATACACTCTCTGATACTTTCCTTCTGACATTCTTCACATGTGACTGCCACATCTGTACAAATCTTCCTCAAATACGGGGAAAACATCCGCTCTTTCATACCTTTCGATCAACTTAAACTTCCCCATATGTCCATATTTCTCATGGACATACATGCATATCCCTACTACTCCACTCATCCCGAACACTGGAACACACATCAACTCTCCCATCTTCTCTCTCGAAAAATACACCACTCCTTCACACAGCACAAATCTCTCGACAAACTGCATCCATTTACTCAACAACAAAGGCCATCTTCTTCCAGGTACTCCCTCTCCAATACACCTCCTCAACTCACTCACCACAAAACACTTTGGCTGCATCTCCTCACTGTCCTCTGTTGCCAACAATTCATTCTCACTCTTGTCCAACTCCACTACATCCTCCTCCTCACTCAGACTCCTATCGATCATTCCACAAACCTGGCCATATTCACCACCTCATCATTGAATCTTCCCTATTACAACCTGTCTTTCAACAGAACTCCTGTTCCAACATCCACTACCAAACCATTCTTCCTCAAGAAATCTATCCCAAACAAGAAACAACATGGCATCTGCTTATCTCCCAGTACTACAAACAAGCTTCCACCTCAAACTCTCCCAACCTTACCTTCAACCTCACTTCCTCCCATCCAACTGATCTCCCTGCTATACCTCTTATTGACACATTCACCACTCTCCTTTTAACATTTCAATCCACTCTCTCCTGCATCTCTAATCACTCGTGCGTTCATCAACGATATTTGCGCTCCAGTGTCAGCAAACCACAATACTGTCCTCCACTGACATCTACTCCCACAATCATTGCTTTTGCTCTCCTGTTTACACACATACACCTGTCTCTTCCACTAACCAAACATCCTTCATTTACTTCCTTACTATCCTCTTCCACTTCCAACAACTCTGGCGTTCTCTCTTCAACATTTTCCTCCTTCTCATACTTCCTTTCATAGCTCTTTTCTCCACAACCCAGTTATAGTGCACCCACTCTCAAACACTGCAGATGCAACTCACGCTCACTCTCTTTCACTCTCTCATGTCGATACACTATAGGTTTCTCACCACCAATATGTACGGACACTATCACCTTATACCTCTTACTCACTGCTACCAAAACCTCCTGAAATGGGGCTACTCCAGGACACATCATAGCCCTCAGACTCTTTCAATACCGTTCCACATTTGACACTCCCAAACATCCAAGTCTCTTGCAAACTTCTTCGATCACCTCTGCCCTCAGTTCATTCACACTTTCAGGTACCCGCACCTTCAAACCTTCATCTACCAAATCATTCAATCCATACCACAAACTTTCAAACATGGAGTCACCACCCCCCTTACTCTCACGTGCTACTACCAATCCTCTTGGCAGATACTCTGGTCTTATGTCGTTTATCTTCTCTTCTTTCCCTTCCCCAGGTAGTCTAGACATCATGTCTGCAACAATATTTCTTTTACCTGGGATGTACTCAACTACCAAAATCAAAATCACTCAAATCCTCTACCGTTTGTACAATCCTAGCATCCACTCCTTTCATTCTCTGGAGATACACTAGAGGCTGATGGTCGTAAATGTACCACAAACCTCACACCATACAGAAATGGTCGTAACGGCTTTCACACAAAACCGTCAGGGCAGCCAGCTCTCTCAATAGTCGAATACTTTTTGCTCTGCCGAACTAAATGCCTTACTTTACATATGCTATCACTCTATCCCTTTCAACTCCATTAACCACTTGCTTCTGCATCAAACATCCACCATTGACACTCCACTCGCATCCGTATACACTTCTAGCTTACTGGCATTTGCACTATAGTCAGGGTAAGCCAACTCCACATCCTTCACCATTTCCTCTTTCAATTTCTCAAACGCTTCCTCCATCCTTTCATCCCACCTCACAACAGTACTCTTCCTACAGCCTGTCCATTCTGACAACGGCTTTGCAATTCGAACAATCTTCCACAAACTTCCTTCCAAACTCGATCAATCCCAAAATCCACTTAGCAATTCTCGCACAGTCCTGGTCTTGAGGGAAATTTCTCACTTTTTCACAAACTTTCATGCTTTTGACTCCAGACTCACTCACCTTATGACCCAAAAAACTCCACCTCTTCCATGAACCACTCATTTACTCACTTTGACTTTCACCCCCACTTCTTCTAACTTCTTCAACACTGCTACACCAACCTCTTGTGCTCTTCTACCGTCTTACTCATCACCAAAATGTCATCAAGAAACACTAACACATTCTCGGCGGGAAAACCACTCAGCACGACATTCATTGCTCTCTGGAAGGCAGCTGGGGCATTGGCCAATCAAAACTGAGATTGCAGAACTGATACTGTTTTTCGAGTCGAGAAGGCAGTTATTGGTCTACAATCCTCCGCCACTGGCATCTGATAATACCCCCTTACCAGATCCATCTTGCTAAACACTTTCATCCCATGCATACTGTACACACAGTCAGACACCATACACATAGGGAATCTTTCCTTCACTGTCACCTCATTTACTCTCCGATAATCAATACACATTCGCAGACTCCCATCAGGCTTTCTTACGGCACAATTGGACTATTCCAAGCACTCTTACTGAGTTCAATCCTCCTATCTTTTCCAACTCTTTCACACTGCTCTTCAATCTCTCATTACTGGAGCTGGGAAATGTCGGGGTCTCTGATAAATTGGTGTTTCATCTGTCAGCTGAATATGGAACTCCGGCAACCTAGCTGTCCCCAAGTCCTCATCCCCTTGACTCAACACACCCTTTCTCTCCCATAACAACTCATACACCTACTCTTTCTCTTTCTCACTCAACTTTTCATTCAACCTTACCTTTTCCCTAAGCTTTTCCTTACTCCACTCTTCTGTCCTTTCCCCTTCGGCCATCACATCATACCCCTTAACGTGCTTACTATTACTCAAATCGACGACACTTCTCAAACTTTACAATCTATCACCAAGATGTATGCCTCTCCACCTTTTCTTTTTCAAATTCCCACACACCTGTACACATACCTTTGGGTCCTTTTATCCATAATCCCATCAAACACATGTGACCTGCCTTATCTCATAACATGCAGAGCTACCGTCCAACATAAACATTTCTCCTAAACTCTCTGCGCCAATTCCAACATTAGTCCTCCACCCTACTTTCACACTCACACACTTCCTGAATCCCTTGGCAATTGTACATCCTCCATCACATACCTCCACTCCAGAAACCATCTTCAGACTTACTTGTCCATCCTCCTCCACATACAACTTCACACTGGTTTCCCTCCCCATTCGTATTTCTATCATTTCTTGTTCTGGGTACACTTTTACCCTGTTTTTCTTCAAAAAGGCATACCCCAGCAACATATCATATTTCTCATTCACTCTGTCTACAACGTAAAAATCATCCTCCTCCAGCTTTATTCCTGCAACTGCAACTGACTCAACAAACCTTGCACACACCCTTACTTCCAATCCTCCAATCCCTGTCACATATCCAGCACATTCCTGCTTCTGTGTTATGCTTTCTTTTATTTTCTCATATGCCTCTCTGAAAACTACATTTCCACTACAACCAGTATCAATCAATGCTTTCATTACCACTCCACCACATTCTACCCTAACACACAAACAACGATCTACTCGATCCCCAAAACAGACATTCCGACTCACGAACCCTTCTCTTATATGCAATACATCTATCCCTTCCATACCAGAGGGCTCACCATGGTAAACCCCCTTCATACTTAGTTTCCCTGAGGTTGGGATTTTAAAGTCGGCAGACTTCTTTCACATGACCCTCCATTCCACATCCTTCACACTTACTCCGAGGGTTCTTACACGTCCTGGCAAAATGCCCACTCATTCCACAATTTCCACAGCGACTTCCATTTACTCCCACTCTCCTTCCACTCTGGCAGTCTCTCACTCGATGCCCTATCTTTCCACAGCCGAAACACTTCAACTCTTTCGCTTGTGGGCAATCCCTCATTACATGCCCTCTTTTTCCACAGCCGAAACACTCACCATTGGCCCATCTGCAATCTGCTTTCACATGACCAGTCCTTCCACACCTGTAACACCCCTCACTACTACTCATTCCCATTCGACTTCCTTTCACATTTCCATTTACTCTATTCACACTTCCACTCCTAAACCTCTCTCGGCTTCTGCTCAAGCTCCTTTTCCCGTTACTTCCCACATTCACTTGCACATTCTTTCTTCCTCTCTCTATCCGGTCTTTCTTACATTCTTCCAGCAGAGCTCGCATCACACTTAACTCCTCACTCACCAAAGCATCTTTATATGTCCTTCCATTCACTACGTCTGTCCCAGCATACATTTCTTTTACTTCATCCTCATTTACTCTCATGTCTTCTAAGATCTCCAAACATCTTCCCAGTCCAAACGTTTTCCTGACCACCGCTTTCGATCTTTCTCTTTCTCATTTAATATGACCCTAATCCTCTCAGGGATAGTGGCCAAGAACTTCGGATGAGGTGCTTGCTTTCCTCAATTCCCTCTTCTCCATACTTTCTTCTGGCCAACTTCCAATCTGTGAGCATATAAGCCCACTTCTTCTCAGGCTTCATCTTGGCCTCCTCAAACCTGTCATCTTTCTTGTATACTACACTCCCTTTCATTCTCTTCACCTGTTTGATCACTCTAGCTTTCACGGACTCATACCCAGGTTCACCCTCACACATACTCCTATAACACATCTGCAGCCGCCCATCCAAAAACTCTCCCAGCCGCTTCATCCACACATTTTCATTCTCTCCATACTTTTGCTTACAATACCTTTCATACTCATCAAAAAACTCATTCACATCTCTTCCCTTTGATATTAAACTTTTCTGTCGGGAACCTCCCTCAGGAACATTGTTTTGGCCTCTTTCTCTTCCACCTCACTCAAACCTTCACTACTACTACTGCTACTAGCACTTTCATTCTTCTTCAATTCCTCTCTTTCCTCACACCTCTCCTTTTCGTGTTCTCTTCTTGTTTCCTGCTATGTTCTTACCTTTCTCTTCCTCTTCACTTTCATCTCACCTCACTCATACTGTCCTCTACCATGGCAAGTATTCCCTTACTCTTACTTGACAACTCTATCCTTTCTTAGGAAATTTCTCCTTTGCACCTTTTACCTCATCGTTCGCACTTCCCTTCCCAATGTCAAGCCCACTCTTAGCCATTCCAGCCATCTTCTTCTCCATTGCCTCCAGTCTTGCGACCAATTTACTTTCCCTTACCTCGGCTTTCTCATCTATCGCCTCCATTCTTGTAACCAATCTACTTTCCCTTGCCTGGGCTTCCTCTAGCTTATCCTGCAGGCTAATCATCATGCACGTCAGCCTATCCAACCTCTGCATCCAACCCTGCTCACCTTCACCTGACCCAACACCTTCCAAACCTGCTCCCTCTGCCATCTCCAATTATGCACCCACTCTTACTTTACTATCAAATACGTTGGGCGCCAAATTATTATGTAGGGGTTTTTATATTACACAATTGGGGGGCAGTATGATGGGAACAGTTTTGAAGGTTATTAAATTAAACTCTGATTTTCCTTAACCTAATTTATTTCCTTAACATTACACTTACTTTCCTACTTACTCTTAATATTTACCAAAACAATCTTCCTATACTTAAACTTAGCCTAACTTAATACCATAGATCACCAAAACCCATCCTTAGTTCCTTAACCTAGCTTATTATAGTTTGTTTTGCCCAATAATTTTAAGAACCTAATCTAATTTTATTTCTTAATCCTCAAAATGGAAACACATCCAATGCTTGAAAGATCAATCTTCAAAATCTACTTGGTATTGTCCAACAAAGATCATTTGAGAACCAAACATATTCTTCTTTAGTAGTATTCCGTACACAACTTCACTGTAACCTGATTCACACTGTGATTCCTCTCAATGTTTTCCACTTCCATTGGAACAAATCTACAACAATCAGTTTATAGTGTCCTGCATTATCACTTTCTACTGCAAACTTGAATAAGTCAGCCTCTGGTTCACACAACTAATTTGTAAATAATACTGGCTGCAAAGCATGGCAAGCATTCAGGAAGGAAATAAAGGCCTTGTTTCCTTCACTGTCTCTCAACCAGGTTCTCTCAATCCAAGCACTACGGGCACTTAGGTGAAGGGAGTCTACTCTACCCTACCACTCTCAAACAAACTGCAAGTAAAAAAAAAACAACATGAAAACTTACATCAGACATTCATAACAAAAACACAAAAATAAACATAATAAAAAACATCACAACAACAAAAAAAACGGAACAATCGATTCACACAAACCCAAATTTAACCTACCACAATGAGGTATCAAAACAATTGTGAGCTATTATAATCTAAATGATAAATACACTAAAGTAAAAGGGCATCACTCCTTTGTTGTAAATTTCTCTCCAAGTTAAGAGTCACTTCAGCAAAACTAAAGGAACAAAACTATCTATTACTATGACTTATTAGCAAAGATTATTCCTACCACTGGTGGTCAATAAATGAAACACTATTGTGAAAACTTTAAATACAAAAATTTATTTTTAATTCAAAATTAATACATCAAAATTCACAATACAGTATCACTTTGAATAAAATTTACTATTACTTGAAACAAAAATTCACAATCTTGATGAATGCTTGAATTTAGATGTGAAACAAAATTAAATCATCACATATGTGAAACAAAATTAATGAAGCGAAAGTTAAACCACTAAGAAACACTTAAGAAAACTAAACTAATAATTTGCAAAAACATGAACATTCAGAATGAACAAATTTCTGTATCAAAATCCCAAAGATTATTCTGAATCATTTTGGGAACAAAACCCATAGAATATGAATGATGTCGTGTAAAACATTTTGGGAACAAAATCCATGGAATATTCTAAGACATTTTGGGACTGAGGCACAAAGAACATTCTACACTTCGGTCACATGAGACACGATCAAAACAATATGTGACCAGAGCAAGGTAATCTTAAACATGATGCAATTGCCATGTGCTTTTGTGCAATAACTCGTTCATATTTCTCAAAAAGGCATATGTGACTTTAAGGAAAATTGCTTTGGACAAAGCTTTAACAAGTTTGATACAACCAGCAAGTGGCTAATCATTTGACTGGCACGTTTATTAAACATGAATGAGCAGAACCTTCCCTTATCTCTTGACTGAGGCTAAATCTTAAGCAACAGGGCAAATATCTGTCAGCGCACTTATCACCTGCGATGACAACTCGAGAACACACAGTCTGGTCTGACTTACTCTCTCTCTCCTGCTATTGCATTATTATTAAGAAACAATTTTAAATTACGCCATTGTGAAATCAAACTTACAGAGACATTTTACATATCTATTATTAATATACAAAATACACTACACAACATCTCTTGTATAAAGAAAAATCATACAACAATTACAAAGTATATATATATATATATGTATATATATATATATATATATATATATATATATATATATATATATATATATATATATATATATATATATATATATATATATATATATATATAAGGGGTATAATGTAAAAATATATCAGTCCTCTTGTACTTAATGTCATTTCTAACATAACTATGGTAATTGTTTAACCGTACGATAGTTGAAACACAAGCAAAACAGATGTTGTTATCCGATTCGGTTATTAGCAAAACAATACTTTCTCGTTCGGCTGTTTATGGCTGTACACATTTACGCAAGAGCATAATGTTACTAACAATACGTCTATCATTCTCTTTACTTTTTTAACTAGAAGATGGTATACAGCAATGGTTCTTAAACTGTTTTGCCTTGCAGCCCCCTCTGCATTATTTATAGATTCCACACCCCCAACCCCTGAAATTTTTGCCAACTATAAACAATATGTTGCATATTTGCTTATTATGAATATATGGATGAATGATAGATTTTTTTCATTGCTGTTAAATTTTTTATAAGTATGCACTGTATACAATATTTCAGTTCATAAATAAGATTTGAAATGAAAATTGACTTATATTTGGAATTTTTGGCATGTTTTGAGATAATAATTAGAAAACATATGGAGGCAGTGATAATGTTTTTTGGCAATTTTGCAATTAATATCACAACAAATTAAAAAAAAATAATAGGCTCCATCTGGCAACCCTGTTTGCGCCCTCCTTGGAAGCTTCTGGCGCCCCCTTAGCGGGGCGCACCCGCCAGTTTAAGAATCACTGGTATAAAGAGATGGAGGAAAAGAAGTTGGTCTATCTTGCTGCCTGATTGTATGCTGCTGCCTATGCCCGTGCAAAATTTAAAAATAGTTTTTAAATATTGTTGTATCGGTATTAATTGCTAAACCCATCGCAAAATCAAAAATCAAATTATCGTAAGGCAAATTATCGTAACTTGAGCACTACCTGTATATATATATATATATATATATATATATATATATATATATATATATATATATATATATATATATATATATATATATATATATATATATATATATATATATATATATATATATATATATATATATATATATAATATATATATATATATATATATATAATATATATATATATATATATATATATATATATATATATATATATATATATATATATACATACACTGTACATACATAATATATATATACTCTCAGTCAAACCTTTTAAATCTGGGTACCTTAGGACCAGGCCACAGTCAGACCACAGAAAATCTCTGGAATATAAAATACACCCCTGAAAAATGAAGCCATATATAAACATACTCTACTAAGGGATTCAGAGCTGATGAAACACTGTTTTTCGGCAACAACTTTTTATCAAAGCATCGGATAAAGGTGAGAGTTGGCACGTGTATATTTTATAGCCCTACCTAATTTTTGCAAGTATTACTTAGTACCTAAGTTCGATAGTTTTGATATCTATAGAGTAAAATGAAGCCCCTGATGCCAGAACTGAGATCATCACAGACAAGGATCCTAAAACAATTTGTGACATAAACAATGTGACATCATGAGGCTCCGCCCATCCACCAAGTAGGCGGTGAATGGATATGCTTGCACAGTCAAGACTTCGACAGATTCGATAATGGCCAGCAAGATACGGAATTGTTCCCGTGGTTGCAAGACTGCACTTGTGCTACGGCTTGCCACTTTGTATACAAGTGAGAAGACCCGTGGGTAATGGTTACCTTGCCACCCCAGAAAAGTGGGCAAGAGCTGTTAGACTGGAAGTTGGACAATATCCATGAAAGCGTGGAACCAGTCATCACTGACATGGCTAGGAACGATGAGGACGGGCCTGATGACCTCTTCCTCGAGAGTGACGATGAAGACTTTTTGTAAATAAATTATGTATAATGTTAGATGTTTTATTTGTACATCTAAAACATATTTATTAAAACAATGATTATAACAATATGTTCCTCTTTCAAAATGATTTTAATTTATTTTCCTCTCCATGCATATCAATATAAATCATGTTACATTTTTTTATATTAAGTAGGTAAATAATAGCTTGCCCTCAAAATCTTGACTCCTACCATTACCTTTTATTTGCAGTGAGTATACGAGCACTGTTAAGGGTGCTGTATCATAAAAAAAATTGCAATGGGTCATATTAACTGAAATAAAACAATGACGTTGAACTTTACACCCCTAACAGATGAGGGAAATGAGGTATCATTGCTTTTCATTTGAATTCTACTTCTAGTGACCACTCCTGACTTGCTGCAAATAGAAGGCTATAGTGTCGAAACCTGTGTTAAAACAAAACGGATTGTCTTTTTGTATTCCCGCCCTGAATAAATGTAGATCTAACAAATGAGCTATAGACTGGTTCATTATGTGGATGAATTACATTCACTGAATTATTTGTAAAGTAGAAACAATACGAATATCAAGAAAATGGAAGAAATCCAAGCTAACACCTTAGTCCCAACAACTGCTGTGGAAATTACAATGAAACCTCCACAAACAATAAAATTACTGAGAATGATAATGCTGTCAAGGGGACAATGACAAATCCTGCTTGCCATCATTGATATCGCTGAAGCCTAGGATGGGTACTAACAAGAACAAGAGAGACAAGGTCTACCCAGTTGGGTGGAGTCAACTCCTACCTGGGGTAACTACGTAGGCAATGTCATATCTTAGAAGTACCTACTCTTTACAGCAATTCACCTGCTGACGCAATAAGGTGGTAGGCAAAGCTCCGCCTAAATTGGGGATTTTGGGGGAAGTGAGCAGTCCTCTTTCTCCTGGCCTTGGGTACTAATATCAATTACTGAATATGTCATTGGCAAGTGGGCAGAGCCACAGTGAAGAGACTTTTCCCCATATGTAAACTTCTCTTCAATGTGCGTGGAGCCTCATGATGTCATAGGTTAACATCACTATTGTGTTCAAAACTCTTACCCAATATTTTGTTGGCTCTGGCATAGGAAACACACTTTTACTCTGATAAGTACCAGAACCACTGAACTTAGGTACTAAATAATACTTGTAAAAATTAGGTAGGATTATAAAATTTTCACTTGCCAACTTTCACCTTTATCCGATACTTTGATAAAACGTTGGGTAGATCTAAGTAGTCGCTTTGCGGAGGCAATTTCCTTCTAACTTGAATTTTTCTACAGTTTTTTGGTTGCTAATTATGGATTTACCTTCAATTTTTGTTGCACAAATGTAATTAACCTGTAATTAAACCCTGAAGTCCATCCAACAAGGGGTTTCCATACGCAATCTTCACAAGACAGTAAGAGCCCTTTGTTGGCCGAGTTGGTTGAGCTTCAGACCGTCATTCGATGGGCCGGAGTTCGATTCCCGCCGCCGGCTGATGAAGAGTTAGAGGAATTTATTTCTGGTGATAGAAATTCATTTCTCGCTATAATGTGGTTCCGGATTCCACAATAAGCTGTAGGTCCCGTTGCTAAGTAACCAATTGGTTCTTAGCCACGTAAAATAAGTCTAATCCTTCGGGCCAGCCCTAGGAGAGCTGTTAATCAGCTCAGTGGTCTGGTAAAACTAAGCTATACTTACTTTTTTTAGAGCACAGGTAAGTCTGTTTGGAAAGGTTCATATCCTATCTGGCAAGTGCAATAACTTGTTAACGTACGGGTAACCCCCCCGGGCCAGTACTAAACACGGCGAAGGGACATTCCATCCCCCCGATGCCAGTACTAAATACAGCAAAATGCATTTAACTCCCTCTGTTGGCGAATGGCTCCCTCTCGTTTTTCCCCTCCAGAGGGTGCCTCCTCAACGTAAACACGTCTGCTCCATTTCTTTGTTCTCCCCCAACTAAAACCCTGAATTCCCACAGTCCCCCTTTACTGTTGAGTACAGTTATGGGGAAATAACAGTTGGCTGACAACAAACTCACTCACCGCCAGTATCAGAAGCCCTAACAGTATAGAAAAAACCAATTTCCAAGGTAAAAACAGGCGCAGAGCTAGAACTTAGAATTACCAAACATTGCTGCCGAATAAGTGTTTCATCGGCTCTGAATCCCTTAGTAGCCTAGTTGCTGACTTAGCCTACCACTTGGCTAAGTTCTGATACCACTTTATTATTTTATTACCCATATATTTTCACTTTATTACTTTATAACATATATTTTATATCTTTGGAATCTTTCTTCATACTGTATAATTTTCTTTCAAATAGTGTACTTTACATAAAACATTAGCCTACATTCCTGAGTTAGCCTAACCATAAGTCAGCCACTTAACTTCTCTCAGAATCTGCAGATTATTATCAGTAACTCTCATCTTCTAATTTTATTATTTTCATAATTATTGCTATTAGTTTCCTTGTCTTTTATTTTGACTGCAGAGGGTAATGAGATGACAAAAATAAAGAATGAATATCGGTGATCATTAAGTACATTTGAACGTCGCCGTCAAAAAAGTAACGGTAAACAAACTAAAAAAGCCCTCCACCATCTATTGAGGAAAATGAGCACTGAACATTCATTAACTAAAGGGGAACTTTAGAAAAGCTTTTCTAGCATAGATAAAGATTTATGCTTTTGCTTCTTACTTCTAGCATCATCTGATCTCATGGGTGGCATATTAATGGGTAAATATACAGCTATATATAAAAAGAAATTATCAAGACTGTATCACCTACACACTATGCTGCTGTCGGCTGCTACAGCAGCATAGTGTGAGTATGTAGGTGATACGGTCTTGATCACATCTTTTATGTGAGATCAGATGATGCTAGAGGTAAGAAACGCAAGCATAAATCTTTAACTACGCTAGAATAGGTTTTCTAGCCTTCCCGTTTAGTTAGGGAATGTTTAGTGCTCATTTCTCAATAGATGGTTCGCTGGACTGGGCAATATCGTTCTCGGCTATCACTTTGCAGGGCCGGCGTTCGAATCTCTGGCTGGCCAGTGAAGAATTAGAGGAATTTATTTCTGGTGATAGAAATTCATTTCTTGCTATAATGTGGTTCGGATCCCACAATAAGCTGTAGGTCCCATTGTTAGGTAACCAATTGGTTCTTAGCCACGTAAAATAAGTCTAATCCTTTGGGCCAGCCCTAGGAGAGCTATTAATCAGCTCAGTGGTCTGGTTAAACTAAGGTATATTTAACTTTTCTCAATAGATGGTGGTGTGCTTTGCTTACTTTTTTGACGGCGAAGCTCAAATGCACTGAGTAATTGCCGAAATTCATTCATTATTTTTGTCATCTCATTACCCTCTACAATCAAAATAAATGCCGAAGAAACCAATAGCGATAACTATGAAGACAGTAAATTTTGGAGATGAAAGTCACAGATAACATTCTGCAGATTCTAAGAAAAGTCTTAAATATGTGGCACTGCCCTTGTGGCCACTGAAAGTACTGGTGGCGGCTGATTCAAATGCGAGCCGAACCACAGGAGTTCCCAGACCACAGAATGCCGGTTTTAAGAGGTTCGACTATATGTACCTCACACACACACACACACACATACATATATCCCTCCATTATCCAGATCTTCCTCATCCGGAACTCGACATTATCCAACACACCAAGGCCAGGGACCAAGAACGACAGATTATAAATATATAAATTTTCAAAAACTAAAAAAAAGCTCTCCAATGGTTGACATGGCTGCATGGAGTAAGGAAAATGTTTGTAATACTGCTTACACTCATAAACAGACTGAGAAAAGGTTGGGGGTGAGGAGGCCTGGAGAAGTATCAAAGGTGGGGGTGTCAGATGGCTGGGTGCCATGGGGGAAGGGTAGTAAGGCTGTAGCTTCCTTACACTTAAAAGCTTTCCTATCCCTATCCTTAACCAGCTTTACCTGATGGGAACTGTACGTGTGCCAAAACTCCTGACTCCATTCAATACACTCACTGCATGTGTTCTCCTGGGAACACTCCTGACCCCTACATGCCGTACACAAAGAGTGACGGTCGTACTTAAGTTTAACCAGTTTGGAAGAGCGCAAATTCCCTGCGCAAACTCTAGATCCAGAGAAGCTGGAATCCGACATAGCTACCAATTTCACAGAGCTACGCTAGCTAGATTAACAAACAGGACACTGAGTACTTCACCAAAAAGAGACGCCAGAAAGAAGCGCAACGAGATGAAGTAAACCAAACAGTTTGAATCGAACGGATGCGCGAGATGCGTTCACAACACGCCCGAGATTGAAACTGGTGCTGTTTACTGGGCAAGTCTCCTTCCACTCCCCCCCACCAGCATCTGGTGGGGCTGGGTCTCCTGCCAATTATATCAGCGTTCCAAACAAAGTTTGAAAAAATATATCTCGGACGTGCCGAAATTTAAGAGATAAAAGCTTTTACAGTGTTTTGGTAAGGCATTATAATGAAATTCACATTTTAAATATTTGTAACTGGAGATGAAATATCAACAGTGATAAAATATTTTCTTGTGTACTGTTATGATGTTTGATAATCATATTTAGAGTCAACTAAACTAGTAATAAAATACTGTATAGTAAATCAAGCAAAACAAAAGAAAAATGGCAACTCGTGATACACTGTTTAGAGAGTCTAGACAATGACATCAGCATTGCTGTATGCCACATGTACATGTAAACACACACTAAGTAGAGACAGTGACATCAGCATTGATGTAATGCCACATATGCAGTACATGTAAACACACACACAGAAGGGCATACATGTAAAGCTTCTGTGATATTATGAGATGAAATGAAAAATCATTAATTTCAATAAAACAGAAAATGACCCACTACTTTTTAGTGGTGATCTTCACATGAATTTGCTTTAAACAGTTGTTATTGATAAATGCCATATGTACCGAAGATGCAAACAAAGGGTGTTTTACAGTTTCCATGATAGGTTAAAATGAGTAAAATAAATGAATTAAGTTGTATATACTGGTGTATCACTCGATCTCACGTACCATCTTGTTACATACATGAAAGTAAAAAATTAAAAAATAGTCTTTCTGTACTGGATGAATTTAATTTTCAGTAGATTATACTGTACAAGGCTATGCTCACGGGGGGAATTTCATTTTCAGTAGATCATACTGTACTAGGCTATGCTTGTAGAGTGAGTTTCATTTTTTGGTAGATTGCACTAGGCTAGGCTTTCAAACAAGATTGCAAAACTTATGGATTATGTAATAATTCACAACCATAAACAACATCAAGTATGATGTAAACAAATGAACTGGCAAACAGCTGTTTTGTGATTTTGACGGATTTTGTTTTAATAAAGTATGGTATTTTACCTTTGTATACCCGTTTTACATTTATGTATAAAAATAAAAATAATTATTCCAGTAATAAACCATTTCTTTTAGCAACTAAAAATGATTCTAATTATTTTGGCAGTAGGCCATGATTAGCTGATCATGAGAATACGAACATTAGCCTAGCCTCCTTAAATGCATATGGCAGATCAGTTTTTATTATA